>NC_092358.1:15337803-15637803 GCF_030848805.1 Temnothorax longispinosus
ATACGTGACGACCACCACATATAAATTCGACCACCATGACCTAGATTTTGATGCGTACTTTAATTCTAGACAAAAATTTTGCATTTCTATAAAGCCAATTAAAAGATTAGTGCTAAGAAAAAAACCGAAAAAAACCGGCTAGAATCACGGCTTTAGGATCACCTTAACCTGCCAATATACTTGCCATGATACTTAAATATGTAAAAGATGCACATTTATGCAATGGGGGAATGTTCCGTCTTCTTTGTAGTCTTCTATTTATTTATGCGGCAATTATGACTCCTTGCGCGAGAAGCACGCAGATACCTATTTAAATATAAACAAAATATTAGATAGCAAGATTTAAAAATAAAGATAAATATCTTATTTCATATTTTATTAACACAATTGTACGAATATATTATTTAAAAAACTATAGTTAAAAACTATACATATTGTACATATAACAAATTGTATGTAACAATCAATTTTAAGAAACTTTAAACCTAAAAGACGAAACAAATATAAACACATGCATATGGATGTATGAGACGCGCACAAAGTGCATAGTTATAAAAAGTTTTACATGACAGTTTTAATTTCAAGTAACATTAAATCTAAAAGATGAAACAATAAATCCATGCATATAACTAAATGACACACACACACTGTATGTGTTACACATACGAAATACACAGTTATAAAAAATGTTATGAGAGTTAATTTCAAGAAACTTTAAGCCTAAAAGACTAAACAATAAACTCGTGCATATAAATATATGACACACACACACACACACACACACACACACACACACACACACACACACACACACACACACACACACACACACACAATACATATAGTTATAAAAAATGTTATATAACAGTTAATTTCAATAAACCTTAAGCCTAAAAGACGAAACAAGAAATCTATGCATGTAGATATATGACACACACACACAAAACACAAACTTGGAAAAAAAGTACATTACTGTATGGACATACATGCATATAAATATATATTGTTAAATATATCTTTATTTCTTCTCTCCTAACTCTCAGTCATTTGTCTGTACCTCAGCTACTCAATCCACCTCGGTACGAGCCAAAGAGAAAGCGAGAGAGAAGAAAAATTTTCTATAATAATTAACCCTGTATGATTTCATGGAACATATAAATCGTAAACCTAAAGAACAAACGGGAAATAATAAGTTATAAAAGATAATCCATCATTTGACTACTAATTAGCCGAATTTCATAATAATATTATTCGCGCATATTATAGTGAAAATAAGACTGCATGCATACAAACAAGTAAAAAATAAGTCAGAAAAGAAAAGTATTATAAATGTAAAATATTAAGAAGTTTTCTATTTTTTTTAGTGACTTTTTATCAACATTTTTGGATACTTTATTATGTTGAGACAAAGTATAGTAAATACGCATGCGCATAAATAGTTTTATTAAATAAACTGTTGGAAAATTTGGACATGGTGCTTCAAAAGGTACGGCTTGTGCAAGTTCAAATAAATATTTACCAATATTTTTTTAGAAACAATTACTTTCAAAAATATTTTTTCTAATTCATGTATATAAGAACAAAAATTATGACTTGCTACGTTCAAATTTCCAAATTAATTTTCTTCTGTGGTAGTAAAAGAACAATATCTCTCGAAAAGAACAATATAAACTAGTATCATCTATGACAGTTTTGTTTTCATTAAGATAAGTTGTACATTTGTACACGCTTCACATGTATGTATTTGTAGACATTTCTTAATTAAATACCCGCATACATATCTAAACGCATTTTCTTCTGGCAGGTCCATATTGTAATAGTCATGATTGAAGATGTCTAAAATTGGACGCGCCGAAGATGGAATGAACGCAGAAGATGATGAAGGACTCGAACATGATTCTCCAATTAAATTTAACATTTTATCTGTATCTACAGCACAATTTTGCGTATCTGTCTGTTGTAAAAATTTCATCCTGAATAATTTTTTAAAAGCGCTCGTAAACTGTATTGGTGTTGGAGTTAAGCAATTACCGCCTTGTTGTCTAATTGAACCAAAAAAAATTTTAATACAGTCTTGATTTATTCTTCGTGTGCGAAGATATGAAAATCATAACATTTTAATTTATTTCAAAGTAGCATTATACTTCTAATTGTTATTTGCCAGCATTCAGAACAATTAACTCTAACACGTGAACTTTTTTCATTAATTACATTTATATTTTTCATAAAATTTATCATTTGTTCTAAGAAATTAATTTGTTCTCGCTTCCTGTAAATACTTTTCCATATTCTTTAGGGTTATTTATTGCAAAGGAATTTAAAATATCAAATAATTTGTCAAAATGATCGATGAAATCTATTGTTCCTATACTGCCTCACTTGAAAGAAAGCCAGAGGACATCTGAGTACATATGCCTGCAGCTACGCGATTACTAAAAATTTGAACGGCATATTTGACTTTCATTTTTTAAAAACTGGCAGGTTCAATATGATTTTTAGATAGTTTCGGAGCGATTTTAATCCATTGCTTACTATCTATGTTATAAAAATCGACAATATGAGTCCATAAAGCAACTTTGTCCATCTAAAATTCTATACGGTTTGTATAAATTATGGCGTGTTCTTTTCATTAAATGGAGATGAGTATCAAATATGTACAATATTTCTAAATCGTCAACTAAAAAAATTGAATTGTTTATTGAAATGCCCAATTCACGAGACAGCTGCATGAAATTAGACCCCATATCCGAAATTAAAGCATGCACGGTAGCACCACAATTATGTAATTTACGTATAATGTCAAATATAATAGGTTTTAATACATCTGCTCTACATGTTGTTTCAACAAAACAAAAGCAAACTGGAAGTTTCCAATCACCTGCAATGCTGCGTGACATAACAACAAAAGCATTTTTTGCAGGTTTCGCTGATCTCTCGTTGTATTTTCAAATCCAACTATTTCAGCTTGTGAAAGATTATAAAATAAATGAGTTTTTAAACTCATTTCATCGATGCACAATATACAATGACGTTCTAAAGGCGGTAATGAATTTAATTTTACAGATAAAGCGTCAAAAATTTTGTTGTTTATGCCGGGTTTAATTTGCCATGTGTGCGTGAATGAATGTAGACCACAAATGGAAGGTAATGCAAACTGTTTCCTAAGTTCTCGATAATTTCGCGGACTTAAAAAAAATAAGTTTAAAGCAAACCGTTTAAATTCAGGACTATATCTTCTCCCATATTTGCTTTTAATTTGCGCGTCAATTTGTGCAGATAATAATTGTGCAAAATTAGTCGGTAGTAACTTACAGCCTAATTGACGAAGAATTTCGTGTTCCTTACATTCTTCCTGAGACTTTGCCTTGCTTTCCAGGTTCTCAACTTTCTTTCGAAGCCGTCTAAGTCTTTCACGCAGCATTTTATTTTCTGCTTTTAATTTCAAATGTCGTTCTCTCTATTTCTTCTGCCGCGAAGTTTCTTTTACAGCTGGAGAACACATGCTGCTGGATGTGCTTCTAAACAATAGAGAAATATTATAACATTACAGAAATATATTGCATGTATTGAAAAAAAAATAAAATTATACAACTAGAAAAAATATAAATATATTTAGAAAAATTAAATAACAATTTAAATAATTTTGCAATCCTGTACAGGAAAAAAATAAAGTACAAATAACATGAGAATTTTGAAAACTTCTAAATAAATGTAATTAGATACTAAATATATTATGCAATCATGTAAATAATTATTTTTTACATTTATTTTTATTGTTTTAAAAAATTAAGAGAAAAACGACAAAATAATATAAAATATAAAACTGAGAAATATATTTTAATGCGTGCATGTGTATTTATAAATCAAAATATAATAACTATCATAAACTGTATATCTTTACAAATAATACAATATAATTAAAATGCACACACATATGTTGAATGAAGTAAAAACTTACGGTTTAGCAATTTCAGCATCTCTATTCATGGATAGCGTTGCGTTTGACGTCTGGATACTACTGAAACATATCACATACATTTTTCATATCCTACATTGATAGAAAAATAAAATATATATATATTTTGCAAAAAAAAATATATTATAACAGCAAAATCTATTTTTGTTATTATAGAAATATGTTATAATAAGGTATATAGTAGAGATTGAAAAACCTGTTTGTTTCTTCTTGTTGTTCAACAACTTCAATCACTGCTTCATCTTCCTTATCATTTCTTTCTTGTGTATGTTCTTCTGATGCTGTTGTCACAAGTGTATTGCTGTAAAAGTTATATTATGGATAGTATTATTATTTAACTCTGCATTTATGTACTCTGCAAAATATACATTTTCTAAAAAAAAAAAAAAAAAAATGCCAAAATTAATTTAATGATGAAAACAAATTACCATTGTAACATTGAGAATCACAGATGTTTCCGACATGATCCAAAACAATGCTGGACTCTACAATAAAAAATAATTTTTTAAATAATAAAATATTACATTACAAATGTATAGTATATAAAAATGAAAACCCATATTGCTCATATATATATATATACCAATATTGTCGCTCTGAATATATGGTTGTATTATTTCGTCCGATTGAACAATGTTGTGATTATCATAGGTAATGTCCGTTTAATTTTTCTTTGGTGGAAGAGAACAAATCTTTTCTGCATTTACAAAATATTTATTAATGGTACTGATTATATTTTTCTTCTGTTCTCGATATATAATAATTGTTGAAATGTTTGGTTACTTACCAACCTCTGCTTCAGGACTTAAAATAACTGTGCTAGGTACAGCTACAGAAAGTAACCTTATCTTTTTATTTGCGACAGTGTAATGTTGTGGATGGAAATGACGTGTACACACAAAAACTTGGGACACATTATCCGTTTCATTCAATCCGCAAACTTCTAACTACTGTTTACGATTCTGAAAGGTTTTTCTGGTGCAAAGAAATGTGCTTATTTTTATCAAATTTGTAATCGCATAAGTAACACTTTCTTTTACTCATTTTAGTAAAAAATTGCTACGTTTTAAAATAGTCCCAAAAACGTAAAAATTATTAAATTTATATATAATAATAATATGTATCACAGTACAACTAAATACTATTTGATGCAATTAAGGGGGTAGCCTGGTGTAGAACGCCAAAAACAAGCTCTTTTTCTGGATTTTTTTAAAAAGAAACTACTTAATATATATTTTTGCAATTAACACCATTTATTGTGTACATATTGAAATGTTCAAATTAATTTTTTTGAATAAATATATGTAAGTACACAGTAATTATGCGATCAAATACGAAGGTGGCTTCAAAAATTCTTTCTAAATGGCGTACACTCTAGCATTCCGTAGAACGATCAGAAACCAAAAAAAATTTTTTTTGTAAAGTTTATGAGTGTAGTTTCTAGTTATACCTAAAACATAATTTGTTTTATCATAAAAAATTTTTAAAATAGTGGTTTGAAAAAAAAAATTTTTTTTTGCATAAATTTTGCACTTTCTTTTGTTTATAACTTTTTTTGAACAAAATTTTTAGTACATATTATAGGTATAAGTTCAAGACAATTTAATTACCTTTAATTTAAAAAAAAAAAATCTGGATCCATCAAGAATATTTTGAGTTATCGTGTACGCCAATTTCAAAAACATGGTTTTGAGAAAAACGCGTTTGAAGTTTTCGAATAAGAAAGAAGGTTGATAAAAGCTTATTATTGTTGATTTACCTATACTTTTTGGTCAATCTGCTATCCCTGCTCCATATAATATCCCCTCAACTTCTTCATACAGCTCGTTTTGCTCCAACTGCCGTTCTTTATGTATATTTTTTAGTTCGCGAGCAATGCTTTTACTTCGACGATTCTGGTCGAACGGTCGTACGGCTATTATTAATTTTGTCGGCATAATCTCTGCATGCTGTCCCAATAACTATTTCCAAATCTGACATTATGTTTAGCACTGACAGATAGCCTTCGTTAAATATTCCAGCTGCTATGTAAGCAGCAATCTCTATGATCTTCCGGCTGCAGTGGAGGTGTTTTGGAGCAAACCGCCAAACAGTAGAGTTGAAACTCTCGTTCGCATTTTGGATATGCCCACACAAACACCTTTCAAGCAGCTCTTTCTTCGACAAATCTTCACAAATCAACCGGCAACGAGCCTTTTCAAAGACCGTTGAGAGCTCCCCCCCAGCATCCTGCTCCTCGGAGCGCTCGACCATGCGCACCGATCGAGCTCATTTTAGCCCGCTAAAATCTAAATTCATGCTTAGGGTTTAGGGAGCGTATTCTAGAGATAGAATACTATTAATTTAAGCAAAAAAAATTTGATTTTTTGAAGCCGCTACACCAGGCTACCCCCTTAACAGAAATTTCAGGTTATGGGCTCGAGGCACCGGTTACCCTTTCTACCTTCAGTTCCCCACTCATCGATCTGCCCATCAGTTGCCGAGCATGCGCATAAGTGGCAAGGCAACTGTGGATAGAGACAGTGATTGTCGGCACCGTAGTGTTTCGACCCGTTTTCTGTCGACGCTGGCAATAAAGTAGTATTATATATATGCTCGCTGGAAGGAGATGGCGCGGGGCCGAGTGCGGAGCGCCAAGCGGCGAGTAGCGAAGTTGCGAGCGCGGCGACAAATGAGAAGCCGAGTGAGGCGGCGGGCCAATCACTCGATGTAGTAGATAGGGATAGCGTAATCGAAGGCAATGTGGAGGATGGGAAAGGGAATAGTCTGGAAACCCCGGTTATTAGATTTTTGTCTACAGAAGGGGTAGGTAACCCAAGTAGCAAAGTGGTCTTAAAGACGTCCTAATAACGTCCTTGGACGTCAATAAGACGTCTCTAGACGTCATCTTTGCTACTGGGGAAGAGAAGGAGGAGATCAAACAGGGAAATGTTGGACAAAGAGAAGGGTATACCCAAGGAATACATAGAGAAGTGGTTTCGCCAGGGGGTGGGGGGGTAGACATGACACGAGAAGTTAGAAAGAAAAGAAAGACAGCATCAGAGGAGGATGGCAGTGACCGAGATGAGACTGACTCCGACTTGGGGTCGGTGTTCGAATTTGAAGGAGCATGGATGGACAGAATGAACAGACAAGAAAGCATTATTACAGAGCTGCAGAAAATTTTGGGGGGGGGGGGGTGAAAGAGGAGGTGACAAAGCTGAAAAGAGAAAGGGTAAATGAGATTGAGAAACTGGAGAAAAAGATGAAAATGGAAAGAGATGAGTTAAGGGAGGAGATGAAAAGGAAGGAGACAAAGTGGGAAGAAGAGAAGAAACTGCTATGGAAGAAGATTTTCAAACTGGAGAATGGTGAGACTAGAGAGGAGGAAATGGTGGTGGTGGAGGGGGGAAAAGAGGAAAAAAAATCTCATTCCTGGAGTAAGATAGTGAGGAGAGGAAAGAAGACGAAAACAGGAATAAAGGAGACAGCTTTGGAAGCCAAAGTGCAGGAGCTACTGGATTGGAAACAGGAGAATCAGGTGCAGAAAAAAAAGAGAAGTTTGAGGATTAGCGGCCTGAAGTGGAACGGTAGAAATCAGCTGCAAAAAGCAAAGAAGTTTCTCCAGGAGAAGTTTAGTCTGGGCCATTTGGTCGAGGACGCTTGGTGGGAAGGAAAGTCAAGTTAAGAGGGGAGATTGGGTGTTCAAGTGAAGGACCTGGCAGCAAAGATGGAGATACTAAGAAGGAAGAAGGAGTTAGGGAAGAAACCGAATTTCATGAATGAGTTGCTATCCAAGGAGGAGGAGGAAATTTAATGGAGACTGAGAGGCATCGCGAGGTCAGTTAAAGGATGGGGGAAGCATACCAATGTCAGATTCAGGAGAGTCTTTTTGGTGGATAGATGGTTTAGTTGGAGACAGATTGAGAAAAAAGAACATGCCTTGCTGTTGGAGCAAACGGAGGAGAAATTTCGGAGTAAGGGAGGAAGAGCAGAAGAAGGAAACGCCCGAAAAGTCGCGGCAGAGACAGCGGGATCTGAGAAGCCCGAGTTCTGACAAGGTTAGGGGCAAAATTAAGATAGGGTTCTGGAATGTAGCCGGGCTTAAGGAAAAAGGGGTGGACTTTTGGGAGTTTATAAGACAGCTGGACTTTGTTGGTATGGTGGAGACTTGGATAAGGGAGGATGAGGGGGAAGTTTGGATAAGAAATCTACCTTCTAAGTTCGACTGGCACGTGCAATATGCAGTGAGAGAGCAGAGCAGAGGTAGGGGAAGTGGGGGAATAATTATTGGAAACAGAAAAGGTGTAATGATGACGGAGGAGGTCGACGACGGTAGGAGAGGCTTGGTGAAATAGAAGGGACGAGGAGGTGGTTACAAGTGGACAATTAGTACGGTTTACGCTAAGGATGGTCCCAAGAAATTTAAGGAAGACATAGCTAGCCCGGAGCAGCAGCGTCCGGAAGAGCTGATGATAATTAGAGGGGACTTTAACGTCTGGACTGGAGAAGAAGAGGGGGTGTTCAGGGATGGAGTAGTAGAAGGAAAAAGGTCTAAGGACAAAAAGGTCAGCAAGGAGGGAGCGTGTTTGTTAGAATGGGTAGAGGAAGGGGGATGGTGTCTGGCCAATGGTACAAAGCAGGGGGATGAAGAGGAAGAATTCACGTACGTAGGGGCGAGAGGGGCGTCGGTTATAGATTATTTGTTAGTTAACACAGAAGGGTAGGACTTGCTAGACGAATTTGAGGTCAAGAGTAGGATAGAATCAGACCATATGCCTTTGGTGAGTATATGGACGTCGAAAGAAGGCCTGAAGGGGGAGGGGAGAAAGGAGGAAAGAAGACAGGCAGAGAGAATAATACAGTGCTGGGACGAGAAGAGCACAAGAATTTTCGCTGAAAGAACGGAGGAGATTAGTCTGTCTGAAGGGGGTTTGCTGGAGAAATGAGAGGAACTAAGAGGTAAGGTGAGTAAGGCGGTAGTAGAGAAGAAAGTCAGATGGAGAAAAAGGAAGCTAGGTTACAAGAAATGGTGGGACAAAGAGTGCACCAGAAAGAAAAGAAAGGCAGAAAGAAAGCTAAAGAGATGGAGGATAGGGGGAAGCAAGGAAGCGGCGTTGCAGGTGAAAAGGGAGTTAGCGGAGCTCTGTGAGAAGAAGAGAGAAGAGTAGAGTAAAAGGGAAATGGAGGAGTTGAATGGAATTAGGACGGAGACAGAAATTTGGAAATATATCAACAAGGAAAGGAAGGTCAGGGACAAGGTGAGTAAAGAGATTTCCATGGAGGGTTGGAGGCAGCATTTTATGGGTGTGTTAGAGGGGACAGATGAAAGGATTTTAGGGGGGGAAAGGAGAGAGGGTGACGACGAGGAGGACCTCACGGACGAAGAAATCGAAAAACAGATAAGGAGATTGAGAAAGGGGAAAGCGGCGGGGCAGGATGGTATAACGAGTGAGGCTTAGAAGTTCTGCAAGGGACATGTGAGAGAAAGGCTGAAGGAGGTGATCAAGGGGGTGTGAAGAGGTGAAGGTTGGCCGGATTCGTGGAAGGAGGGAGTAATCTCCCCGCTGTATAAAAAGGGGGATAAACAATCCCCCGCTAATTACAGGAGAATTACTCTACTAAGTACGGCCTATAAGATCTATGCGGTGGTGCTGGCAGAGAGATTGATGAAGGATGTGGTGGAGAAGCAGATTCTTCTGGAGACCCAAGCTGGCTTCCGGAAGTGAAGAGGTGTAATGGATCACATCTTCATCTTGAACCACCTGGTCGACAGGGAGCTGAATGGGTAAACATCCCGTTTAGAGGACCCACCTCCGATGGCCTTGACCTTCACATATGTTGTCAAGGTCACCCTCCTGAGTGACCTTCAGAAGGTTTTAATCGGGGGTCGCTTTTAATTAAAAAGTTATAAACAAAAAAAGTTTTGAAAATATAGCAGTTATTTTAAGTATTGAGAGGCATAAACGACTAATATTACGTTTTTCTTTAAAGCAGAGAATACTTTATTTCGCGAGAAAGTCGCTGCTTTACCAAAACACAACATTTAAAGCAGTAAATTGTTGATAAATTGAAGTCTTTTTGTTAAAGCAGAGAATACTTACATGGGTTAGATGACGCGCTTTAAACAGTTGAATACTTTTAAAGCGCGTCATCTAACCCATGTGGCATCTCGCATATTAACTTTCCACGCATGAAAAGTTCAGGCATACACTTTCCACGCGAACCGAGGTTCACCCACACCCCCCCTGCTTTCGGGGGAGGTGCGGTAGCCCCAAAATAGTTCACGCATACACTTTTCACGCGAACCGAGGTTCACCCACACCCCTCCCCTGCTTTCGGGGGAGGTGCGGTAGCCCCGAAATGGTTTACGCATGGGTTAGTTGACGCGCTTTAAACAATTAAATACTGTTAAAGCGCGTCATCTAACCTATGTAAATTAGTGACGCGCTTTAAACAGTTAAATACTTGTAAAGCGCGTCATTTAACCTACGTATTTTCCAAACTTTTTTTGTTAATAACTTTTTAACGAATAACAAGCGACGGCTAAAACCACGGTCTTACATACAGGTCTGGACACTCCTATGGTGGGGGTAGGTCGCAGATAGAGGCCTAGATAATCAGAGAAGCGACAACTCTACCCCCACCTAGAGTCCTATACCCCCACCATGGTTCCCATCAGGCCCGCAGCTGATTGCTTGTGAAGAAAGTAACCTCTGAAGCGTCGTTTACAATACGCGGAGTAAGAATAAGAAGTAAGAGTAGGCGTAAGAAGTGAGAAGCAGTAAGTGTAAAATAAAGCTAAAATAAAAGCGTAAGCAAAATAAATTATTTTTATTTCTTAGTCCAACTTCAGCTCTTACGCTTACAAGCGTACTGAAGTAAGAGTAAGAAATAAAAATGATTTATTTCACTGACGCCTACTCTAGTACTTTTACTTATATCTTATTGAAATGATAAAGAAAGTAATGTTATTATCATAATGTGACATTTGTTTTGTTCATTGTCTAGGAACCAGTTCATTAAATAAAAATGGAAAAACAATGTAACGAGACTGATACTTCTGTTCAAATATCAAATGAATATTCTGCAAAGGTCAGTATTAATAGCCGCTTTTGGAAAACAAAACGATCAGTGAGCGGTCAGTGATTATTGGCCTGTACTATTAGATCTTTAAATTTAGACCAATTAATTGACCAGTTACTCAGTTGTTGTGCAATCGTTGTTTCCTGAACGTACCCAATGTCATGTGCTTACAATTGTATAAAATGTCAATCAAAATTTTTATTTGTGTTATAACGTATGTTATAGATTCGTGCTATTGAAGAGAGACATTCAATCCCTTTTCTACTGGTTTCCAAAACAGAATGTTATACAATTGAGGAACTGAAATTGCAGTGTAGCAAAAGCATCACAAGTTATTCAAGACTTGAGAATTGAACGTGACTTAGGCCTGCAGCAGTTATGTAAGATGTTCAGTGAGATTGCCAAAATGGAGAAGGCATTGCGCAAGTTACAGTCTACTGCTACTAAATGTTGTTCCAAGAAGTGTAAAACAAGGAAATTGACCTAAACACTTGTGTTCATTGTGTCACATTATTTGTAATATTTTTCTGATTACGAGTTTTATAATCATGTTTACAAAATAGGCAATAATAATTACATACAAATCATGCGAATAAGACAAGAATCCAAAAATTCGATGACGTCTACATTTTGCAAAAAAATGCCAGTATCTTTGTTAATCATGTGAATGTTATGCCACATATGCAAAAACAGGCATTGTGCAAATTAATAACTCAGTTAAGCATTTTGTAAGATCCTTTATTGGGATAAATTCATATTTTGTACGACTAAAGCAACAGAGTTATTTTTGACACAAAACTGTTATATTTTTTATATCTCATACTGTCTTTAAAATAAATGGCAATTATACATAATGTGTATCCTTTTTTATTCGAGTCTTGTCATAACATAAATACATAACATATATATTCGTACAAAATTATAGTAATACTAAACTTTGAACTTATAAAAAAAATTACGATATAAATACAGTTACATATGACTAGTAAATGTAAAAAAAAGAGAGTATTTATCTCATCATGAGAAGTAGAGAGCCTACACTAACTTATAATTATATCAGTGAAGCGCCTTATGAACATATTGCATTGAATAACTTCAACATTTAAATAAATTTTATGAAAACTATGAAGTGAAATTAACAAAAAATGTTAATACCTAAATCTAAAGATCTTATACAAAACAATTGCACATATTAACATATTTGCAACATAAAACATTTTTTAGAAATCAATGCTGTTACTGTTTAATAAAAAAAATTTCTTTAATGTTGCAAAAAAAATACTTTCTTAACTTAAACTATGTTAATTAGAAATTGACTATGTTCTTGTAAATCATTAAACTATAGCATGCATAGCCATAGTCTTGCTATTGTATATGATTTTTTTTCTTGGGAATACTGCTCCTTTTGTTTTAAACAATACATTCTTAATCTCATTGTAAAAAATTTAGTCAGGATTTTGTGACCGATGTTATAGCAAGATGGAATATATGTTCCATCCCACACGTATTGCAGTTTCTCAACCATAAAGTTTATGATGTTTATATAAGTTTATATAAGTTACTGTTTTTAGAGTGTCTCTAAGTTGTCGAAACGTTATTTCTGCTTTCATAATAGCTTTGAAACAATCGTCAGACACTTTATATAATTTATTATCCTTATAATCATGTAAATCAATAACAAATCCATATGGATGATTATTAGGACCTTGCCATAATACAGCATTAAAACATACATCACAAGTATTGCACACTTTCTTAATGCTACGTATCACAGCTTCAGCAATATCATATATGATTGGCCATTCCCACTTATCTAACAAGTTTAAATGAACATCTGTCAGTTCTGGTACATGAATAGCTGAAGCTTCCATGAATGTTTCAACCTCCTTTTTTTGGCATTTTTCAGTTGCCAATTGTTTGACACATCAAGAAATTTATATTAATACTTTCGAGCTCATCCACTGAAATGTCAGTGTCATAACTAGTTACTTTGGAGCAAGAGGAAATTTGTGTCATAATAATGAGTTTCTTCACTACCTATAATAGGGATATTTGTTACATCTTTTAAGCATTGTACAGTTTGTCGAAATCTTCGTATAGTTTTCGTATTACAATGATTTTCACTATTTTCAATTCCCTCTACTTGCAATGAGGGAATAGCAGATGTTTTCAGCCTTCGAAGAATTCTATTTCCTCTTGTGTTCTCTACATAATCTTCAGGAACAAAGTGCAACTGCAACGAAATAGACAATACATGATAAACATACACACATCTGAAGGCATGTTTCAATATTTTATGAATCCTATAACATACCTCACAAACTCTGCTATTACATTTCAGACTCCACCCGGAACGGTTACGAGTAATCCAAGCTACCCACGCATTTCGATGTTCCACATTCTTCTTAGGAAATTTATGCATACATAGTCCATCTTTTTCTGTTGTTGTACAACCAAATACCTCACACACTTTTACCATCTTTATTCACAAACACTTGATTTCTATAAAGACGACGAATGTAATAAGTTTATAAAAATATTTAAAAATATGATCACATTCTCTCTCAATTAGTTACAAGTAAACAGAAATATATTACTGATTATTGTATGATATAACCCTCATCCACACAAAATGCATATATTTACGATGTCCCAAAAACTTCACGAATGTCTACAATTTTTTTCTTAATAACATTAAAAATATATTAATCTTTTTCACTCACCTAACCTGATGTAACACGTTACTTTGCACACGTGCACACGGAATCAGCTGCGGGCCCGATAGCGGCGATAGCCTCGGTTTTGATTGGTGCCGCGGTCAGCCAATCAGCAAGCGTGCCCTCAATGTCGCTTCTCTGATTATCTAGGCCTCTAGTCGCAGATAGTCGCCAAAAATTGTTTGTCTCTTGGCCGCGAGAGTCGCTGCGGTAGGGTGGTAAACAGAGATATAAATATAGTCGCTCTCTGTCTGTCTTATATAATTGTACATAACCACACAACGTAGCGTAGCTTGCTATCGAAGATATAGAAAGAGTGAAAAAGTGACCGAATCTCATCGAAACGTGAACGTGTTCAGACGTGTTTCGTCCAGAAACATTTTTGAGAACGTATCCTACAGTATATTAAAGTACGTGGTATGTGAAAATGCCTAAGTCGTGCGTCGTGCCGAATTGTAAGTTTGTGTACTGTGAGACTTCGAAACGCTCAGTGTTTCGCGTACAAAAAGACGCCAATCGGTACAAACAATGAGTAACAGCTATTCCGGGCATTGTTACACTAAAGCCGACACACGTAGTTTGCGACAAACATTTTAAAGAGGAAGATATAATCCGTAAATGGATCAAACGAGACTCGAATGGTCGGATTATCGCTCAGGTAAGTTTATATTGAACAAATTGTACATGTGCAAACAGGATGCGATCTCATATTACATAAGTTATATTGAAGGAACCATACAAGTACCCTCAGCTCAGTAAGTTTGCTGTTCCATCAAAGTTTGATGACCTTTCGACAGCAAAGGATTGCGCTGTCCCATCGACTGAATATTTCGGTCATTTAGCTCCAAACAAAGTTACGATTGATGATGTCGTTAACTTTGTTAGAAAGTCGTCAGTTGAGGAGTCCGTCCAAATCGCACACGATTCGATAAATCCATCAATGGAATCTGCCACGTCTTCAAGTGATACAAGGCAATGGAGCATTTCTGGCGAGTCCGCTGGCTTCATGAACGATTCGGTTCAGCTTATTGGCTCTTCGATCAAGGAGTTTTCTGCTGAAACAAGTATTTATTTTACAACTTAAAAAATATAATAGAATATATAGTAATTACAACATTAAATTATTTTAATATTACAGCTACTAGCTGCAGTTTTGTGTTACCAATTGTGGATGGCGCCGAATTGGTTTCACCGATGAAATTACAGATACTGATCTTCTGGTGACAGGCCCGGTAGCACTTGAGGAACCAATCGACATATATACATCCGTTACCACAAGGAAATGTAAGTTACTGAGATGAGTCTTTAATGACTTATAAGTGTAAATCATTTAACACTTATGCTTATAAATCGAGACAAAAATTTCTTGAAAAAAGATAAATTATAAAACCCATGGATAAAGCTGCAAAATCTGAAAAAAAATTGTAATTAATACTGAGATACTTACCTTCACTAGTAATATACATTCATTTGATCAGCTAGAAAATCTGAAAAATAAATATAAATTTATACGGATTTTTTATTAATAGTACTTGCTTCATTGTTATAGATGTAGAAAACGAAAGCGGTCGTACCTATCAAGAGATTTGTAGCAAATTACCTGAATATTGGAGCGTTAGCAAGGCACCTGCTACAAACAGAAAAATTATTATATTTACCTACATGATACCGCCAGTTAAGAATGGAAAGCGTTTGCCGGTATCACAAAAATGCGTCATTCTCGACTCGGATAGAAAACTTCAGTTTTACGTTTACGGACGAGACGTTAATTCACAAAAAGCAAATCTTGACAAAACTTTGGAAGGAATCGAAACGCTTCCAAACGTTTTAAACAAATTTAAGGAGATGAACGTTTGCAGTGGCCTCGGCGAAGTTAATATCGATCTTCTTCGAGCTGATACCGTATTTCAAGACGGCATTCAACAGTGGCGCAGCAAAGACTGCAGTCTTCTCTTCAAAAAACGAAGATGCGATAGTTGTATGAAAATGAGGAAGCGCATACAGGGCATAATAACACGGAATAAAAATCGTAAGAAAAATGGAATTTTTCTAAGAAACATCGGTGCTTCGAATTTCATAGAGCGTCGTAATCTCGTAGCGCTGCGATTAAAATGCCGACGTCAAAAATGTCAACAAAATCGAGCTAAAGAACGCGAGAAACACCTGATGAGCTGTCTAAAAAAACGAAGAACAAATAGTTAATATGCAAGAGGCAACTTTAGATGAGAAATGCTCTGCATTAAACGTTCCAGCTGCTTAACAATTGGCACTAAAAGAAATCGTAGCCGCAGCGAGCAAGAAAAACTCCAAGGGTCGACATTCTTGAGAAGACTGGATGATGTTGTGTATGCTGATGAACATCCGATCCCCGGGATATTACCAGTTCCTGCGGAAAAACAATATTTTACCACTACCATGCTTAAAATCGGTACGCAGGTATTTCTCATTAATTGATATGAAATGCGGCTTTGACGAACGGTTTGCAGAATTACTCAAAAAAGATCTTGCTACAAAAACTCCTCTGCAACGACATGGCGTACTGCTGCTCGATGAAATCAATCTACGGAAATCTGTAGCCGTGTGTTCCAAGAATTTGACTTATGTCGGCTTGACAGATTTGGGCGACAATGGGCTGCGATCTTCGGACATAAGCGAACAGGCGACGCATGGTCTCGTTGTAATGTTTCAATCTCTTGCCGATACTTACACGCAGCCAATTGCAGTTTTCGCCTCAAAAAATCCAGTTAAAGGAGAAGAGCTCGCTAAGCTGGTTGTAAAAGGGATTATCTATCTGGAGAGGTGCGGAGCGACAATCCACGGTGTTATTGCTGATGGTGCTGCAACAAACCAGAAGATGTGGTCGCTTCTGGATGTTAGGGGTACGATGCAAGACACCAAGACATGGTTTACTCACCCCTTAGACGATGAAAGAAAAGTGTTCGTTTTCTCCGACACGCCGCATGTGATTAAGAACATACGAAATCGGCTGTTGAACCAAAAGAAACTGCGGGTAATTTTTTATTTATACTTACCGTATTAAAAAAAAACATGTAAAAATTGAGGAACTAGTGGACTGACCCTCTAATAACTGATACATACTACTATTGACAACGTCATAATAACTAGTCTATTACACATATTTTATGTTACTCTTTTATAGCTCAATTTGGAGAACTACATTCGTTGGCAATACTTTGAGACGTTGTATGAGCTCGATACAAACCATCCAGGAAATGCCCGTGCATGTCCAAAAATAACGGAGCGACATGTACACATGGATAACGCATCAAAAATGCGCGTTCGATTAGCGACCCAGGTATATGTACATGTGATTAGTTCGACGAGGAAGAAACATGTTTGTTGTTTCTGCTTTATATTCTTAAAAATACTTTGTGTCTTCTAGATCTTTAGCAACTCCGTCGCGCAAGGGCTAGCGTTCTACTTGTTGCATAACTGCAGAGCCCTTGCCGGATTCTAAGAGACGATTGCATTTTGCAAACAAGTAAACGACATGTTCGACGCACTTAATCGCAAATTGCCAAATCAAGGACTTGCTCCGGAATGTAATGACTTCAAGGTAAAATAATGACTAAATTATAGTTTATTCGTTTTTATCTTAAGAATATCATGAACTCCATACGCATAGTATTATGATATAGGGTCATTTTTTATACAAACTGCAAGTAATAAATTATTATACACATTCTTTCAAATATTTTGCATTAGGTGTTGAAGGATTCGTTGCAATGGCTGAACAACTGGGAAACTGCAATGGTGAAAAAAGAAATCAAACCCAATGAGTTTCTCACTACTACAACATCGAGAGGGCTTCGGATCACGCTCCAATCTACACTACATATGTGCCGCTATCTTATCGAGAAATTTAACTTCGACTACTTATTGACTGGAAAAGTCAACCAAGACAATTTAGAGGTACTTTTATATTCGATGAATTATGAGCAAACTTTCAACATATGTACGCAATCTAGATCTGGTTTTGCTAGTTGGTATTTTATACATCTTAAACGTACACTACTTATCTGTTTCTTCAGAAATTCTTCGGCACGATATGCCAGTCTGCGGGATGTAACGATCACCCGAACTGCCCGACATTTCTCCAGCTTTACAAACTTTTGTCCGTATACAGCGTAATCAAACCTCCAAAATTTAACAATTGCACTGTATCTGATGACAGATTGCCATCAAATTTGATTAAAATCAGCGATTTAAAAGCCGTATTCGGTGAAAAAAGTGAGGCCAAAAGTTCCATGTATCTTCGAGAGATTCAGAAGAAACTTGACACAGTTTTGGAGTACGAAAATTGGGAGGCCGACGATCTCATTGAAGACTACGATCTTATTACTGCCCATGATTATGATCTATCCCCTATTCTTGATGGCATAATTTATTATGTTACAGGTTTTTAATTTTAACAAAGTTTTTCCGCTTTGCACTAAAACCTTTGGATCCTTAACGCATACTAACACTGCTTATTTTTCTATTAATTTTCTGCCATGCTTTGTTGTTTATAGATACTTGTTTATAGATACTTCATATAGAGCTCTGTAGAGCTCTATACGAAGAGCTCTGGTCCTATTTTTTCAAATCTTTAACTAACACTAACTGCATAACATTACACTTTCAAGTTATTTGTGTAAACAGATACTTAAGCGATATCAATCGTGCGCGACTTGTGTAGGAGTGATCAGATTGGACTCCAGTTGCACATCTTCTGTCAGTCAACTAGTTCAACTGAAATCCCGAGGCGGTTTAATTCATGCGAATTTACATTTTTTTCATCTCATCCGCTACGTAGAAGAAATATTTGCAAAATATTCATCTTCGATTAACGTGTTCGATCAAACGCTTGAAGAAGTCCTCGAGACCTACAGCTTTACCTTCCCTTGTAAAGATCATGCTTCCGAGGTGCTTTCATACGCGATAATTTATTATATCCGATTAAGGATGCGACAGAATGCTCACCAACAGAATTTGAAAATGAAAAAGCAATTCGTCGTACAAAAAAAATTGTCAAAACTGACGAATCTCTATAAAGTATTTGCAACGAAAATTTTAATAAAATGGACTTATTTTTCTTTCCTGAAATTTTATTAACCAACTCTAACTAAAACTCCTCCCCTTCAGCTGCATATCACCCACGGTCTTATATCACCTACAAAAAATACTTTACTAATGAACTGCTAGGCAAGCAACGTTATGTGGTTATGTACAGTTATGTAAGAGAGACAGAGAGCGACTATATTTCTATCTCTGTTTACTACCCTACTGCAGCAACTCTCGTGGCCAAGAGACAAACAATTTTTGGCGACTATCTGTGACCTACCCCCACCATTGAAAATTGACCGAGTGTCCAAACCTGTATGTAAGACCGTGGCTAAAACCTTCTGAAGGTCACTCGGGGTCATGACCTTGACAACATATATCAAGGTCATTGAAATCGTTGAGGTCGCCAAACTTTTTTTTGTTAATAACTTTTTAATAAAAAGCGACCCCCGACTAAAACCTTCTGAAGGTCACTCAGAAGGGTGACCTTAACAACATATGTGAAGGTCAAGGCCATCGGAGGTGGGTCCCCTAAACGGGATGTTTACCGGAGTGTGTTATGTAGGGTGATGAACGAGAGAGGGGTAAGGAGAGGACTAACGGAGAGAGTGAAGCAAATTTACCAGGAGACCCGTAACAGGGTTAGGGTGGGAAACAGGGAGTCAAGCTCCTTTTGGACGACAAAGGGAGCGGATGTCCTTTGAGCCCGCTGCTGTTCTCCATCTTTATATCAGATCTGGAGGTGGAGTTGGCCGCGGGGTTGGTAGGAAGCATGAGAATTGGGCAGGGTAGGATTTGGACACTGGCCTACGCGGACGATATCGTTCTGCTGGCCAGAGAGGAGGAAGCGCTAGAGGAGATGATTAAGAGGCTGGAGAAGTACTTGAGGAAGAGGAAGCTGGAATTGAACGTGGGAAAATCCAAGATCCTGAAATTCAGAAGAAGAGGGGGTGTGGAAAGAGAGGAAGACTGGTACTGGAAAGGCCAGAAGATTCAAGATGTGAAGGTGTTTGAATACCTGGGCTTCATACTGCAGAGAAATGGAGGTCATACAAAGCATATTAGGGAGAGGGTAAGAAAGAAGAGCAACGTCAGTGATGAAGAAGACATGGAGCTTGGGAGAAAAGAAGTTTGTGAACGATTGGGGGAGGAGGATGATGTTGTTCGACAGCTTAGTAGGTAGCGTGTTGGTATATGGGGCAGAAGTGTGGGGTTGGTTAGAGAATGGTAACGTGGAAGGGGTGGAGGCACGGTATCTGAGATGGTCACTGGGCCTGGAGAGATGCACACCAGGTTATGTGGTCCTGGAGGAAACCAAGAGGGACAAGATAAGGATTAGGACGGCCAAGCTGGCGGTGAACTTTGAAGAAAAGGCAAGACAAGGATATGGTCGGAGAAGATGGGTGGTGGAATGTATTAAGAAAAGAGAGGGAAAAGGAACATTGACAAGAGGGAGTTCGGAGAGAGAGGAATACTTAAGTAGGTGTGGAGTACAAGAGGTGGATCTGGATCAATGGAGAGAACGGGGAAGGTGTGTGGCAGAAAAGCTAAGTAGTAAAGATAGAAGGCGACAAATGGAAGAGCAAGAGATACTAATTGAGGGGGCCAGATACAATAAACGATACAGGAGGATCAAGGTGGCTGGGCCACAGTATATACAGTAGCGCAACTCTCTGTCGGCGCCTTTGATGTTAGTGTTGTCCAAAATAGAGTGCGCATTCGCGAAATAAGTAAGCGCTCACTAATACCAACTGAACGGCCACGTACAGCAGACATAATTGTTGAGTGTCGTCTTATCGACACGCTACGCTGATTCGTTGGGTCTAAAAGTATAAGAGCCAATCACGTGCTATGCTACTGAGCGGTTTTGCTGAACGCGCCCAACGTCTTTCTCTGAATTTCTTTCTCAATTGCTCTTCCTTTCTCCGCTCTCACTTCACTTTTACATGAAATTAATCTGAATTTAATAAAAATAATAAAGATAAATATTTATTATGTATTAAAAATAAGAAAAAAATACAAAAATGAGAAAAAATAAAATCATATTGCAGATATGTGATTGCAGATTAAATAATATAAATGTATTAAGGTAAATTATTAAAAAATATAATGTTACATAACATATATTGAACAACCGAAAAGCAAAATATAATATTTTATACATTATTCTTATAAGAAAACAATTATAATTATAAAATATTTAATATAAAATAGTTTTATTACATTAAATAAAATAAATAAATGATTTAATTATGCATCCAAAATAAAAATAAGATATATATTCATGCTTAATTTAAAATGCGATAAATGAAATTTTAATTTTAATACGACGATATGTTAATGTTACATTTTAAAATAATTTTATGTATACCTATACAAAAAAGAATATAGATACCTGTAATAAATATAACTGCAATATATTAAAAGTACATGTTTCATTAATAAATATAATAAAGGAACTACATTTTTTATGTAAAATAAAATTGTATCTTTATTACAATACATAAGAAATTACATATTATATGTATTACCAAATTGTAGTCTTTTTTTCTTTTAATTTATTCACTGCTCCATGCTTCAGCTACTCGATCCACCTCAACACAGACCAGAGAAACAGAACAAAAAAATACATTAAATACACTTTATTGTACAATTCTTTCATTGATCTGTATCTCAGCTACTCGATCCACCTCGATACAACCCAAAAAAAGAAAAGGGCAATAAAAGTGCAAGCTACAATAATAATTACTGTACAATAATGTAGAACAGAAAATACTTAAAATATAAACAAGAAATCTATAAAATGTAATATTAATAAGCTCCATTTCTTCTCCAAGTTTTTCATTCGTATAACCTTTTGATTATTCATGCCTTGAGGCATGTAAGAACTTAAAAAAAAAAAGAAAAAATGAATTAAATAAATGTATCACAAACAGTATTCATGCCTTTACAAATACACATGCACCATCGCACATACACACATACATACATATATATATTTAACACACACGAATACATGAATTTATGTAACATACACAATATTAAATTTAAGTAACGTAATGTATAAAAGTCTATGCACACATATTAATACATATATAGTAACGCATAATTTCAACGCACAATATGAACGCATAATATTGAAACACAATATCAATATTAACGCAACTGAAAAAATTGCACATACATGTTGCCATTAATTAAAAGTAAAATGTAAAACGCAACAGTACAATCAATACATTATTAAATATAATATAAGTTAAACAATATAATTTAAAAATAAACAAAATGCAATAAAGAAACACGTAAAGTTATATATAATGTTATTTGCAAGCAAACAAAACATGCAATAAATGAACACACAATTACTGGGTAAGTAATATATCACAATCTATTATAAGAATGAGATTCAATGAAACTGCAGTAGCCTCAATAATTAAAATATGCCCGTAAAACAGAACTCAACATGACAATTAAACATTATAAGAAGAAGACTGCGTAGATAAGAAAAACTGTAAGAATTACAAAGAAAATTTATAAATGTGAAACGTTTAAAAGTTTCCTATTTTTTGTGGTAACCCGTTTGCATAATTTATTATGCAGCGATAATGTGTAATATATACGCATACGAAGATACAATTTTATCAAAAATGAAGTAGGGAAAGGACATGGCGGTTTAAAAGTTATATTTTGTGTTAATTGGAATAAATAATTGCCAATATTTTTCTGAAAACAATTCTTCTCAAAATTTTTTACAAAAACTACTTCTAATTTATGAATATAATAACAAAAGTCATTACTTGGTATGTTTAACTTCCCAAACAAATTTTCTTCTTCGTTTTCATAGGCTCGAAAAGAACAATATAATGTTGTATTATCTAAGACAGCCATATTATCATTCATATATTTTGTACATATATCACAAGAATGTATTGCTGTACATCTTTTAATTAAAAATCCGCAAACATATTTAAATGCGTTTTCTTCTGGCAGATCCATTGAACGATATTCATGAGTCGGAATATTTAAAATGTTATGCGCCGATGATGAAGCAGTAAATTCCGAAACAGTGGACTCTTTGGTATTATCTAACGTTCCAATAAGATTTAACATTTTATCATTATCAGAAGCACAATTTTGCGTATCCGAATGTTTTAATAATGTTGGACTAAAAAGTTTTTTAAAAGCGCGCTTAAATTGTATAGGTGTCGGATTAAGACAATTACCGCCTTGTTTCCGAACGGAACCAAAAAAATTTTTGACACAATCTTGATTCAATTTACGTGTTCGGAGATATGGAAAATTATGATTTTTTAATGTTTCCCAAAGCTGAATGATGCTATTAATTGTTATCTGCCAGCATTCAAAGCATTTAACTTTTACATATTTACCATTATTATTATTATTAACTACTTTAATACTTTTTATAAAATCTGACGTTTCTTGCAAAAACTGCATTTGTTTTCACTTCCGGTAAAAACTTTTCCATGTTCTTTAGGATTATTTACGGCGGACGAATTTAACATATCAAACAACTTTTCAAAATGATCAATTAAATCTATAGTTCCAACGACTTCAGTCGGAAGAAGACCGACAGACATCTGTGTACACATTCCTGCACATACATGGTTACTAAGTACTTGTACGGCATATTTAACTTTCATTCTCATAAAGTTATTTGAATCCATATGAATTTTTGATAATTTAGGAGCTGCTCTTATCCATTGTTTGACGTCTTGCATATAAAACTGTCTAATATGATCCCACGAAGCTATATACTTTATTATTAAATTCAAAATTATGTTTTAACAAATTATTTCGGGTTGCTTTTATTAAATGTGGAGTGTCAAAAATGTAAACTAAATTTTCTCCTTATTAATAATTGTTACCCGAAGAAAGTTGTTGATAAATATTAGGGCTGACGATTATCCGTTTATCCGGATATCCGGATATCCGAGATAGAGACAAATCCGAGATAAAATATTCGATTCAAGTAAAAATCCGAATATCCGGAACTTGTTCGGATCCGGATCTTGTTCGAATCCGGATCTTGTTCGGATCCGGATCTTCTTCGGATCCGGATCTTCTTCGGATCCGAATTTGTTTGATGCTGTCGAGATTTCCGATTTAATTATTTGATCGTTAACCAGATCTCGGAATCAAATCTTATAAACGCGAGTTACTACAAACCGTAAATCTTAAGCACGAGTTACCGTGGAGTATTTCTCAATTGATTATTGAATAGCTAAAGAAAGAATTATAGAGTACAGTTCAAATAAGTTTTTATTTCTCAACGAAAACATAATATACAAATAAAGTTTAAGATTAAAGTACGATAAGTTTGACATGTTCGCATGATGTAAATAATTATGTATATAATTATTAAGCACTAAGAACGAGCTTTGTTCGCTAGCCTTTTATGAAATGAATAATATACAAAGTTAAATGCAGTGAATAAACAAAACAATTTCCGTCGCCAGCAAATAATTCAAAATAAGTCGTTTTATTTTCGACCCAACTGGCCAATTGAAACAAGATTGCACGACGTTTCGACCGAATTCCGGTCCTTATCAAGTGCTTTAATTTAAGTTACACCGATCCGCATAACAAACTTAATTGCATCGTTGACGTGGTGTCCTGACAACGTCAAGACAAACGCAAAAAATTCTTATGCGTTCCAAAACAAACGGTAAAATCAAAACGTCACCAGCCATATCGAGGCACAACGTCCGAACAGTAAGACAGTCAAAGTCGAATTTGGCTGGTGACGTTTTGATTTCACCGTTTGTTTTGGAACGCATAAGAATTTTTTGCGTTTGTCTTGACGTTGTCAGGACACCACGTCAACGATGCAATTAAATTTGTTATGCGGATCGGTGTAACTTAAATTAAAGCACTTGATAAGGACCGGAATTCGGTCGAAACGTCGTGCAATCTTGTTTCAATTGGCCAGTTGGGTCGAAAATAAAACGACTTATTTTGAATTATTTGCTGGCGACGGAAATTGTTTTGTTTATTCACTGCATTTAACTTTGTATATTATTCATTTCATAAAAGGCTAGCGAACAAAGCTCGTTCTTAGTGCTTAATAATTATATACATAATTATTTACATCATGCGAACATGACAAACTTATCGTACTTTAATCTTAAACTTTATTTGTATATTATGTTTTCGTTGAGAAATAAAAACTTATTTGAACTGTACTCTATAATTCTTTCTTTAGCTATTCAATAATCAATTGAGAAATACTCCACGGTAACTCGTGCTTAAGATTTACGGTTTGTGGTAACTCGCGTTTATAAGATTTGATTCCGAGATCTGGTTAACGATCGAATAATTAAATCAGAAATCTCGACAGCATCAAACAAATTCGGATCCGAAGAAGATCCGGATCCGAAGAAGATCCGGATCCGAACAAGATCCGGATCCGAACAAGATCCGGATTCGAACAAGATCCGGATCCGAACACGTTCCGGATATTCGGATTTTTACTTGAATCGAATATTTTATCTCGGATTTGTCTCTATCTCGGATATCCGGATATCCGGATATTTATATATCCGAATATAATCGTCAGCCCTAATAAATATGTCAATGTCCGGCTTGGCGAATTGCGAAATCGTAACAACAATGATCCTGTCAGTAGCGAAGTGGCCCAAGATCCTCCTTACATTAAGGGCCTTAGCGAGAATGTTAGCCGTACAATGCGAGACATGAACTTTAGAGTTCTTCACACCATCCCGAAGAGATTGGATTGTGTCATTAGGAAGGGTAAAGACGGGTTGCCGAATCTCAGTCAGACTGAGTAAGTTTATAAGATTGATTGTGCAAATTGTGATGCGGTATATATTGGCCAGACAAAAAGGCATTTAGAAACACGCATCAAAGAACATCGATGTGATATCAGGAAAAATGTAGATAATTATTCTGTTGTGAGCAAACACCGTCTTACACACAATCATGATTTCAAGTGGCAGTATCCGAAAATTTTATACAAAGAAAAACATTTCAAAAAAAGAGAAATATCGGAAATGTTTTTCATTAAAAAACATGATTGCACAATCAATTTACAAAACGATACTGAGAGCCTGCCATCTATTTATAACCGTGTCATTGGTATTACTTAGTCGGCCCTGTATATTCGGTTCTGCTCGTTTTTTCACCAGAGCGCCGTTTGCTATCCGCGGATTACGTTTGACAACTTCATTTTGACTTTGACTGTCTTACTGTTCGGACGTTGTGCTTCGATATGGCTGGTGACGTTTTGATTTCACCGTTTGTTTTGGAACGCATAAGAATTGTAAGCTTTTAACTAATTTTTACAGTGTTAATTGATTTTATTGTTTTTGACCAGCGCGATATTGTAACGATTTTGTATAGTTTTTCTATTGTTAAATGTATTATTTTCTCTTTTGTTTAGTTTTGCGTTTGTCTTGACGTTGTCAGGACACCACGTCAACGATGCAATTAAGTTTGTTATGTGGATCAGTGTAACTTAAATTAAAGCACTTGATAAGGACCGGAATTCGGTCGAAACGTTGTGCAATCTTGTTTCAATTGGCCAGTTAGGTCGAAAATAAAACGACTTATTTTAAATTTTCTTCGTTAACTGAAAAAGTTGAATTTTGTGTAGATATTCCTAAATCACTGGACAGTTGTATAAAATTAGAACCCATGTCCGTAACCAATGCATGCACCATAGCACCTGTATTTCTTAATTTAATTATTGTATCAAATATCAGATTTTTTAAAAAGTTCATATGGCATGTAGTCTCTACAAAACAAAAAACAATAGGCACCTTCCAATTACCTGCAATACTACGTGCCATAATAACTAAAGCGCTTCTTGCAGGTTTAGATGATTTTTTATCACCAATGTCTTCGAAACCAATTATTTCATCCCGTGATATATTATAAAATAAATGAGCTTTTAAACTCATTTCGTCTGCACATATTATGCAATGACGTTCTATGAGAGGCAACGTATTCAATTTCAATTTAAGTGCTTCAAAAATTTTATCATTTATACCAGGCTCAATATTCCATTTTTGCGTAAATAATTGTAGAGAACGTACAGAAGGCAATGCTATTGAATCTTTCAATTCCCGGTATATTCGTGGACTTAAAAAAAATAATGACAAAGCAAATTTCTTAAATTCGGGATCATATCTTCTGCCGCGTTTACATTTTAATTGTGCGTTGACTTGTGCCGCTAATATTCTATTAAATTTTTCCGGTAATAACTTACGGCCTAGTTTTATTAATTGATCGAATTCGTTTTCTTTTTCAACTTTTGTAGCTTTCTTCTTCTTTTCCATACGAAGCCGTTGGATTGTTTCACGCATTACTTTATTTTGCGCCTTTAATTTTTGGAACTTTTCTCGCAATTTCCTTTTTCTTGGGCTATCATCGGACGATTTAATCCTAACTGCAGGCTTCTTGATAGTGGATGTGCTCTTATAATATATTACAAACGTTAGATCTATAGCACAAAGATTATTTATAAATATGATATATGTAATTATGTAACTATTTTGCTGTAAGAGACAAAAACAGCAAAATAATATTAAATAAAACCTAAAGTTAAAAGAAATTTAAATATAATGTGTTAATAAATAAATTACATATATCCTGACAATTATATTTTATAAGAAAACTTTTATTACATAACAAATAAAAAAAATAAAAATACATGTTTAACTGTAAATTAGTAAAGAAAAACTTACGGTTGAGTTATTTCTACGTCACTGACAATAATTGGGACGATTGTTTGTGAAATTTCTGCTTTGCTGAAAATATACAATTTTTTTTTAGCCATTATTGTTAATAAACGTAAACAAGTTCTTTATCAATACAAATTACCTATTATCTTCGTACACTTGCATTTCTGCAACAGTTGCCTCAGCACATGTATTTCTGCAACAAAAAATATGTATCATAATATCTATTATAAAATATAATATTATAAAAAATAGAAAATTTATATTTAGCATACCTATCTACTTTCTCTTTAACCACATTTTCCTCATTTTGTTGTGTTGTTTGTTCGGGTGCTGATGCTGTGTTGTGACTCTCTTAAGGTAGCCAAATGCCTCGTCATCTAATTAGTGACGCGCATGAATGGATTAACGAGATTCCCACTGTCCCTATCTACTATTTAGCGAAACCACTGCCAAGGGAACGGGCTTGGAAAAATTAGCGGGGAAAGAAGACCCTGTTGAGCTTGACTCTAGTCAAGCCTAAAAGATTTTAATTATTTTATGTTTTTATATGTTACTTTCGCATAATACATAAAAAATAATGCAAATATTGTTAGATATTGTTGCTATTATTTTTTATGTACCTTATACCAGTATTATTCAATTTTATACCTTTTTATGAAACAAAGCTAATTTAATTAAATTAAAATATGTAAAATTAATAATTATTTGTTAGTAAAAACTCACTGTTGTTGAAAACCTGGTCCAAAAAATATAGTGGGTACAGCATCTGGGTGAAGACGAGCCCTAACTTTATTAATTTTGTACCATTTGTTTTCAAAATGCAAATGGTACAAACGACAATTCTGGTGAGCATATTCTGGACCTTTAGGTTCTAGATCCAGCCTTCCACATGCTCGTACCCATTGCAGCCATCTGTAAATGTTGTACCATTTTGCCAATGACAAAGTAATGCACACATTACAATTAAAAATATAATTTATATAAAAAATAATAATTATATAAAGCAATGTGTTATACCTGTCTTGTTCCTTTGGAAATTAAAAAAAATCCACCATCGGTGTTATTCACATCTCGGTACTTTTCCACGCCAAATGTTGAACGCTTTCTCTTTTCTTATGGCAGTTTTTCTATGTTTTCGCGTTCGGTGTCGCCCGCGGTTCTCAACCCGAGCTTCGTAATTACTCGCACGCATACGAATGGGTCCCCTTGGACCCCGCTCCCCCGGTTCCCGGGTCTAAGGTTTGTGCGACCGAGTGGTCCCGCTGACCCCTCGGATCTTTCCCGCTGACCCCTCGGCGCCTCCCCTAGTGACCCTCCGTCCGCTACTTCCCTCCGGAGTATCGCGGTTACCGACTTCCGGGGGTCATTGTTTTGACCCCGCTATCTCCGCGGCCGGTAGGATTATCGCGTCGCGGGTCGGTCGGGTGACGTTCGGGTCCCCCCTGAGGCGGACTCCGCGGCTCGGCTACCGGCTGTGACCGCCGTACCCTTATGCGCGGGGGTCATTGTTGTGACCCCGCGATCTCCGCGCCCGGTGGTATTAGCGCGTCGCGGGTCGGGTGGTTGGCATCAGGGTCTCTCCTGAGACGGACTCCGCGGCTCGGCCCCCGGCTGTGACCGCCGTACCTCTATGCGCGGGGGTCATTGTTGTGACCCCGCTATCTCCGCGCCCGGTGGTATTAGCGCGTCGCGGGTCGGGTGGTCGATGTCCGGGTCTCCCCTGAGACGGATTCCGGGGTTTGGCCCCCGGCTATGACCGCTGTACCCTCGTTCGCGGGGGTCATTATTTTGACCCCGCTATCTCGCGGGCCCTTCGCTCGATTTTCGCCGCAATCGTCCCTATCTCCTCCGCTCGGGTCTGCTGCCGAGGCCCGCTCGTTGTCTCGTTCGGTCCTTCATCTGCGGCTCGCCTGCCGGGGTCAATCAGGCCCCGGTTCCCCTATATTTGTCGCGTCGCTATATTTTAAGATAAACGCTAGCCATATGGGCTCTTCGGACTCGCTTATCCGGTATTTAGCCTAAAAAAATATCGCTGGCCGCTGCTCCCTTGGTTGCTGCTGCCCCTCGGGTGTCCTCGGCTCCACGGCTAAGCGAACGGTTGCAAGGTCGGAGGAGGAGTGTATGTGTGAAGGGGTCCCCCGTAGGAAAGTCCAACCAAGTCCCCGCGAAGGGGTGGGAGGATTCAGTATGTGAAGGGTCGCCTACGGCCAGGTCGGGTAGAATAAGAGAAGCTTTGTAAAAGGTTGGGTACGTCCCTAAACGCCATTTCTGTAATTCCTTGGAATTGGAAATAAACCATACTACTACTACTTACTTTATACTATACTTACTTATGTATTTTTTTTCATATATTTAATACACATATAATTAATATACATAAATAAATGTTTCCAAGTTTCTATATAGCTCCAAAAAATTAACGGTTTACGATTTAAATCTTTAATTCTGATTTGCTTACAGCATATTATAATTTCCTTGAATATCTCAAAAAGTATTAGGCAAATAAATAGTATATTGTAGGGCGGCAGTGTAGTCTAGTGGTAGAGCGCCAGACGCGTAATCTGAGAAACCAGGTTTGAGTCCACTAGAGCCATGTAAACATGGAATGTTTTTCCGAAAGCTGCGCCCCTCCGTGCAAGATAGGCTCTTGTGCGGAGCAAACTGGGCTCTGTCTTTTGGAAAGAAACGTTAAGCCGTTGGTCCAAAGGGTTAAAGTGAGAGGTGAAGGGTAGTATTGAGTAAAAAAATTGGGAACGTCCCTACAAAACGCCTTGCAACCCTGAGGGGAGTCAATAATAATTATATGTGTAACAAGTGCGGGAAGTTGAGAATAGGGTGTGTAACACGTACGGGTTGAGAATCGGCTCGTGCGTCCACTCCGCACTCGTGTCCAATTTCTCGCGTGGGGAATTGGCTATTTGTCGCACAGATGGCGCGCGCGTAATAGGCCACTTTCCACGCACTTTGTAATATAAAATAGGGTGTGTAACACGTGCGGGTTGAGAATTGGACACTCGTGCGGGTGATCGCACTCGTGTCCAATTCTCAACTTCCCGCACTTGTTACACAAATAACTATTGTACAACTAGTGGGAAAACTCGCTTCGCTCGTGCGACCAACTTCACACTCATTTGGACTCGACCACTCTTCCCACGAGTTGTTCATACTATTTTTCCTAACAAAAGCGTGAAACAGGCCGCTTTTCGCGCTTGTTTTACAATTTCATTTCTCCACTAGTTAAGAAATGCTCCATTTCTCAACGCTTACGTCACGATTGCAAAATGGATCGTTTTGCTCACTCAAAACAAGCGCGAAAAACGGCCCATTTCACGCTCGCGTTAAGAAAAGAATTTTTCAAACAAAAGTTGTTCAAATTAATTAATAGAGAAAGATGGTACAATAAAAAAGAGGGGTTTTTATTTAAAAAATATGACTTATATAACATTGTGCTTTGTAGCAATGTCTAATAACTGGAAATTTGTTCGGCCTTATAATTTTATAATAAACTTAATATAACGTTGAGTAATAGCTAATAATAATAATAACTGTCTTGTGGTTTGATAAGCAAATTAATTTTATTATTAAATCTTGATATGGATAGAAACAATAAAAACATTGACAAAAATTTACTTTGATGATTGACAAAATCTTATAAAAAGACAATTACTAAATTTTTATTAAAAAAAATTTTGGATTTATACAGGAGAATAGATTGCTTAAGGGGATCCTGCAGCCGTATGATTTACCGACATTATCGTTAATCAATGGATCTTTTAATTGGCTTTACAGAATTGCAAGTTTTTGGTCTAGAATTAAAGTCCGCACAAAAATCTAGGGTGGAAAACGCGATTTTATATCAAAAGCACCAAAAAATTAAAAATATTACTTATTGGGGCACATACACAGCTGTCACCTGACGACAATATTTGCTTAAAACAAAAATTCTACAGTTTATACATACATAATGTTTATCATCCACCCTTGGGAAAACATGTAGGAATAATATCGTGTAAGTAGAAGTAAGATTCAATGCGTATAAAAAAAGATCCATCTAATAATTATTTTAGTAATGCAAATACAGATGCAGGATGACAAGAAGAGCAGCAACAGTAGTTGCCGGATCTTGCGTAAGATGGCGAGCAATCGAGAAAGGACAGATGTCATTTCGTTAGACAAAGACAGATATAGGGAAAACAAAATTAGAAAGGTTGACATTATCGACCTCGAGGAAGTTCGCCAGTCACTGCAGGATCCCCTTAAGTTTTAGATTTCTTTATTCAATTCTAGATAATGTTAATTTTTATATAATATTTTAAACACCATTGTACCACGTCATTCTCCGATTTTCTTCGCGTTGTAGTTCTGCAATTATACACAGATAGAATTTCAAAATCACTTCGCATTCATCAATCTTGCTTTTAACTGAAAAAATATGTATGCAAATGTAATTATACAATATGTGGTTAGATTCCGATAACTCTGGCGCCTTAATTTGATGATGGTTTCTGGTAGTACTTTTAATGCTGAACAAAAAATTATATAGGTCTTATAAGACTAACAGCTCTAATTTTCGAGATATACAGTGTTAAAGTTAAAAATAAATAATATGAATTTTTAAATAATACTTCAATTGTGTGTGTATAAACAGTACACACGTAAGCGAGGGGGGACTACCGCATCTCCCCCGAAATTAAATATATCTATGCTAAGCACAAATACTGTTATGTTTCACGTAAAGAATGTACACAAGAACACGCATATCTTTTCCACTCGAGACAAAAACGTAAACAACGTAAGATATTTTGAGGTCTACTCTCTTTCTTCTGACTTAAATATAGGGCGAAACAAGGTTTATCATTGTCACGGTTCGTGTTTTCAATTTTTCACGCGAACCGAGGTTCACCCCCATCTCTCCCCTGCTTTCGGGAGAAGTGCGGTAGCCCCTCTCTCGCTTACGTGTGTACTGTTTATACACACACAATTAAAGTATTATTTAAAAATTTATATTAACTTTCCACGCATGAAAAGTTCACGCATACACTTTTCACGCGAACCGAGGTTTTACCTCCACCTCCCCCCTGCTTTCGGGGGAAGTGCGTTGACCCCTCCCTCGCTTACGTGTGTACTGTTTATACACACACAATTGAAGTATTATTTAAAAATTTATATTAACTTTCCACACATGAAAAGTTCACGCATACACTTTTCACGCGAACCGAGGTTCACCCCCACCTCCCCTCTGCTTTCAGAGGAAGTGCGGTAACCCCTCCCTTGTTTACGTGTGTACTGTTTATACACACACAATTGAAGTATTATTTAAAAATTTATATTAACTTTCCACGCATGAAAAGTTCACGCATACACTTTTTACGCGAATCGAAATTCATCCCCACCTCCCCCTGCTTTCGGGGGAAGTGCGGTAGCCCCTCCCTCGCTTACGTGTGTACTGTTTATACACACACAATTGAAGTAATTTATTTTTAACTTTAACACTGTATATCTCGAAAACCAGAGCCTTATAAGACGTATATAATTTTTTGTTCAGCACTAAAAGTAGTACCAAAAACCATCGTCAAATTAAGGCGCCAGAGTTATCGGAATCTTGCCCAATATGTTATACGTTATTACATATCTATTAATAATAAAATATTAAATTATTACAATAAATTAATTGCAGCTAAAAATTTGAATTTTTGAGAATTAATTGATTTTTGATATTATCTAACATATACATAAAATTGTAATTACACTAATTGATTATTCTAATTAATTGTTATAAATTAAGTTTAGTTTATAATTGAAATTAGTAATTACAATATGTATATATTTTCTGGAAATTTATTTTTATCATATTCACTTTATATATAATCAATATTTTTACCATGATTAGCACATGTATCCAAAATTTGATTGCGCATAGCAATAAGCCTGAAGTTTAGGTGCATCCTGGCGTCCATTATTTTCTTTATTTTTTCCACATTGATATGTACACCTGACATCTAGAGATTTTGCATATGAATGAGTAATAATAAAAGGTATAAAAAATAAAGGTAGTAATAGTAAAGAAGTAAATAGTTGTAAGAATGTATATAAATAAAATAAAAATTATTAAATGAAGCTAAAAATACGTGAAATAAAATCAATAAAAATTAAAAAAAATTTTTAATATATAGATGCTTCTGTAAAAAGTAAATAAAAAAGCATATTATTTGACATGAAGAAACAATTGCAACGTATTTAATAAATTAAGTAAGGAGGTAACATGTACTTCTGGCCCAGGGATCTTTCTTGCGGTTAGCGGGGTCGGGGGGGGCTTCGCTGCCGCGGGGGGAGCGCCGTAAGCGGTGGGCGAGGGGGTCGAGGGACGGTGTAAAGGGTCACCGGAGGGGGGGCTATGCGGGGGGAAGAGAAAACTGGGCGAGAGGGGGAGCGCGACGCGAGGGGAAGATTTGACGTAAGATTGGGTGTGGCAGGGCCGCCAACGGAGGTTCGGCGCGGGGCAGGGCCGCCAACGGGGGCTCGTTGCGGGGATTTGGGCATTTTCCGAGGGGGCGCTCGGAGCGGCGCTCGCGCCGTTACCGACCGTTTTGGAGAATTGCGGGCCAATATTTTTTGTTTGTTTTTTTTCTTTGTCGTCGGTCGCGCGCGCGTTCGGGCGCGTCCGAACTTGTTCGAACTCGTTCGAGGTCGCTCGTCTGGACGTTTCGGGGGTGGGGGGGAGAACGACGCGTTCTAGATGGTTCGTTTCGCGGGGGGTCTCGCGCGCCCGTCTTCGTCGTCGTTTTTTTTAACTCTCGGTCCGAAGATCGTTTCGATCCGCGTCGCGACGGGCAGGATGTGGTTTTCCTGCCCATCCCGACTCATCGAGATCGATGGAGATGACTCGTCTCTTCGTTCGCGATAATTTATGTAACGCGTGTTCAACCTGTAATTTATGATTCGCGATAATTTATGTAACGCGCGTTCGAACTCGGCGTCGCGATCGCCGCGACCGCAGGGGTAAGCGCGGTCAGATGACTCGTCTTTTCGTTCGCGATAATTTATGTAACGCGCGTTCGACCTGTAATTTATGATTCGCGATAATTTATGTAACGCGCGTTCGAACTCGGCGTCGCGATCGCCGCGACCGCGGGGGGTAAGCGCGGTCGCGCGGAGATGGGTATACGAATTTGGGAAAAAAGGGGGAAACAGAAAGAGAGAGCGCACAGATGAGATACGCATATAGTTTTTTTTATTCAAAAAATAATACAAGCGCGTTTACATTGTTTCGCTCGCGCGAATATATACATTTCGTAGACGCGACATCATTATAAGGATTCGAAACAGAGCGCGGCTATCTCGCAGTCGACGATGTTGTCAGGATCGAAGAAATCGCTCTTCAGTATCGCAGTCTGAATCGAAGTTTCCATTTTCATCGCGGCGGCGGCTATCTCCGAATAGCGCGAAAACTTAGCGTCGACCTCCTCGGTCGCCGCGCTCAGCGCACGGATAACGCGATCCACGCAAAATTGGAGATCGTATAGCTTGAGCAGGGTTTTGCGCACCATCGCCACGCGAGCCAGGTTGAGTAGCTCCATACGTACGATCGGCCCGTTGTTGATTACTCCGAATCGCAGCGTCATCCCTCCGATCGACATCGGCGAGGGGGGGTGAGTTACGTCGGAGAGAGCGCGTTCCATGCACGACAATACGTCGCGTTTGCGCTCAACCAGTCCTTTCCACATGTCGAGCGTTAGGGAGATTTCCCTGCCTTGTTTGTCTCCCAGGGCGATATCCACGTACGAAGGCGTGGTATGAATACTGTACCACGGTGACTTGATCGTGATACCTATGGCTATGTACTTGTAGCCAGTCGACGTCAGCAGATAACGCGTCGTCAGGATGCGCACAGGGAGCAATTCGACGGGAAAGTTGGAACGAAACTCCTGATGATGACGACGACGATCGTCCTCGACGGGCGCGTCGGTTGGAGGATGAGAGCTGCGACGCGATTCCTGGCGACGAGGAAGATAATGGCGATCGTCCATCAAACTGATCCTCCGTAGGGGAAATACTCCTCGGCGCGGGTCGATCGGCCAATGTCGAAAACATTTCGCGCCGCGGTAACCGTTCCTTTCTGATTTTTTTTCCGACGCGTCGTATTCGGCCGACGACGCGACACTGATGCCTTGGAAGGGACACGTCGGTATAAGTAAGAAAGATCTGACTTATGTCACGCGTGGCGTGGTGTGGGAAATTTGCGCGGTCCTCTACTTTCTTCGGCGGATGCGGAGATTGGAGAGCCGAACCCCGGTGTCGTCATCGTTCCAATAATCGCTCGCCGCCGACGTTAGCGAGTTATCGTTGAGGCGTACGATTCGATCGAGGAGATCGCGCAACTGCTGCAGCAGTTCGGCCTTAGGGCAGACGATATTCAGTATCCGCAGATCGAATTTACCGGCCGACGAGACGGTCCTCGTAAATTCGTTGAATTTGTAGAACTGCGCCCGAGTGGTGAAGTACAGATTGCCGTCGATGTAGCGGAATATCGACGTCACGCCGGTCGGTATTCCGGGAAACGTCGCCTCGAGGGGCGTAAATTTGGCGACTCTCTTGTCCTTGTCGCATTCGTCTATCTCGCCCACCGCGTTACCGTTGAACACCACGTAGGAACGTCCTCTGTGGGTGTTCACCGCTCCGTTGATCAGCGCGTTTTCGGGAAATCCGAGTTCTTGCAGGGTCTTCGGCCAACCTGGCCGCAGACTAAATTTCGGATATTGAACCAAGTATACCAAATTATCTACGAACACCACGAGATCGCCGGACGGGGATTGATAGGCAGCGGTCACGCGCGTGTAATTGTCGTGAAGAGAGCTCATGTGATTCGAGAGGGCTAAAGGTCCGTTGTACGTCCTACCGTCCAGATCGATCGACCAAACGTAACGTTTGTACGAGATGTACATTCGATTTTCCAAAATCAATATCCCGGAGCTTCACCGGATACTGCTGGTCCGGCTGTATCGCGAACATCACCGATGTTTTGCGCTTGTTGTGCACCAATCCGAGGGAGTGGCCGATCTCGTGCGTCAGCGTGTAATGCAGGGAAAACTTATCCGCGGGATGTTTGTTGACGTAAATGTGCCACGGCTCGTCCCCGTCGACGTGCACCTCGGAAACGAACCCCGCTTGATCCGTCGGGAGAGACGCGTGGGCGAGCACGTTGCCGGGGCCGTCGAATTTGTCCGAGCAAAATGCTCCGTTTACCTTGGTGTTCGTGTTATAGTGTAGTAGGCGTCGCCAAGATATTATAATGTCGGCATTCGACGTTTCGGAGCGTTCGAACGTCAATGCCGAATGCTGCGACCACAGGTCGAACGCGGCCTGCGCCGTGTTCAGCTCGGTTTCGTCGGCTAAGTGAAAATGCCACGTCAGGTGCGTCTTCGGCCATTTGGACAGGCTCGCTTTTGTTCCGTGCTTCAGGATATCTCGGAAACCGCATCGCGGTTTACTCATGAATTGCAGCGTTTCGTTGTTGGGCGTTCCGTCGCCGGGTAAATCGTAGTAATTCTGAAAATCCTTGAAGGCTTTGCGAAAAACGTCGTTTCGTCTCTGAGCCGGAACCGCGTCCACGTCTTTGGACAGATATCCGTATTTCTGCAGGTAGTCGAACGTGAGCGCGTAATTTTCGTCCGTAATTGTGGAATTGATGCACGCCGCGGCGATAAAACACGCGGTTAACGCGATTATGTACGCGAGCCGCATTGTCGAGAGCGAGAGAGAGACGGTGAAACCGCGATGACGGCGCGTTGCGGTTTGAGCGCGATCTCGACGAGCGCTCCGGATGCGAACGTTTACGCGATGACGATCGTTAGCGACAACGCGGATAGGTGGCGGCGCGGCGGGGGTCTCGGGCGTGAAAAAAAAATGCGTCGAAGATCCCGGCGGATGAGTCGGCCCGATAAGGAAAAATTGCGTCAACAATTCCGGCGGATGAGTCGGTTTGATAAAAAAAATGCATTAATTATGTTATTGCTCGCTCGCTCGCGTTCCTAACCGCATCTCGCGCTGGAGCCCCACCCCCGTATCGCGCTCTCGTTTTCGCTCGCCGTTTCTCTGTTTGTCGCGTTAAGGTGTATCGCGTTCCCGCGACCGGCCATTGTTACGCGCTGCCGCGACCGGCCATTTTTGCGCGCTCGGTAGCATATAATGTATACGTATATAAATACGGAGGTGGTATGCGAAAAGAGGAACACCGTTTGTCATAGATTTTACGTCGATCTTTATTCGATAAATATATAGATAGAAGGATATATATGATACAATAAAATAAAAATAAAACGATTAAACACAATATATACGAAATAAAAAAACGAGCAACGCAATAAGATAAAACAATTAATACGTTAAAAAAATGAAATTATATTAAACCAGTAATATATAACGTTTTTTTTTTTACACAAATTTATAAAGTAATTCAATTCGCGGAGTCGATGCTGGCGAAACATTCGCGTCGCTCGATCCACCAATCGCGCAACTTCATCACGTTCTCCATGGCGCAGCACCGTTGGTGACGCCGGCAGCGAAACGCGCGATCGGTGCGAAGAGACTCCAACCGATCGACGTCCTCGTACTCCGCGTCGACGGTCACGATCGTCGCGTCGACGTCGCCGAGAATCTCCTGCAGCCATTTCTTCTTCTCGAGACCTTTCACGTAGATTCGCGCGTTGGGCGTCTCCTCCGTCTCACGCAACTCGTCCAGGTTGTCGCGCACCGCGCGTCGAATGATCGTCTTCGCCTGGCGATAGTCCGTGTCGTCGTCCTCCCAACAAAGGCCGTGATGGTTCGCTATCAACCAACTGGCTCTCGCTTTCTCGGAGCTCGTCAGCAGATTCCAACTCATCGGTGCGTGAAACACGTGATGCGCGAGCACGCGTGTCTCGCTTCGCAACGCGGCCACCTCCTTCGCGACGAATCTGTCGCCCACCGTGAATCCTTGCAGGTCGACGAAGATCGTCGTCGTCGTTGCCGCTGTCGCCATTGCGTCGGCGCGTGTTGGAAAAAAATTAAAGAACAGACGTTCGTTTAAAGTTGCTCGTTCCTAACAGACTGAGAAACGATGGAAGGAACCCGCGAATTTATATATTCCTCGTTTCTGGGATAAAAATAACCTCATAACCACATTTTTCCGTTTCCCGGATGAGGTATTCTCGCAATCGCATTTTCAGTTTCCTGGATGAGGTATTTCCATAACCTCAATTTCCGTTAGATAATTTTGCGCACCACGTTGGTCAGCGGACTGTACACGATGACTCGATCGTGAACGATGAGACAAAAAGCTGTGGTTTTCGGCGGAACGTTTTCCTTGTTTTCGAACTCGATGCGCACGTCCACGGTGGCGCTCTTCACCGATTCGTTTTGACGGGAACAATCGATCACCGCGAGCGGAGCTACCCGCGCGAATTTACGCGGGGAAAAGAGCGCGTCGTCGCGACCGTTCCCGTAGTACGCTCCTCGAAATTTCGCGTACATCTCGTACAGCACGGCGAACTTGTCGCTCTCGAAATCCACGTTCACGTCGTCGTAGGGATAGAATTCCGAGTTGAGATACAATTTCACGTTGGCGAGCGCGCAATGATCGAACCTCGAGGCGTCGCCCGCGAATTCGTTTCGCCGTCCGGTCTGCAGCGCGAATATGACGTATCGCGGCTTCTCCAATTGCAGCGCGGCTTTCACGGCCCACGAATGCTTGGTCGTGCTCTGCAACAGGGGAAATTCGTACAGATCCTAAGAGCGAAAGCCCGTGCTCAGAAATCGTCCGCTCTCCAACGTTCGCAACAGCGATAATTTAGTCACGTCGTTCAGCGCCACGTGAGGCATACGCCATTGCACTTTCAACAACGTAATTTTAGGATCCTTGGCCGGATCTCTCGGCACGGTCTTCTTCGGATCTACGACGCAGTTGTGGTCGCTACGAAAGCGTATCAGGATAAGCTCGTGTCGCGCGTTTATCACCACGCGTCTGTAGTCCTCGCAGAAACCCAAAAGAATATTCAAAGGTACGCAAAAGTTGAATTAATGGGACGCGTTGTTCAGATTCGATTCGCTCGTCGGATAACTCCATCCAGCGTTCTGCAGTTTTCTGGCTCGTTCGACGGTCAGCGACACGTAGTTCTTTATCGTGCTGGTTATGCCGACGTTTCTACACCGATCGATCTCCACGCCGTCGAGCTCGTATCGAATTTCGTCAAACATAAACGCGATGCAGTTGTTGACTAATTTCGCGTATTGTTCCTCATTCGTCGCGCCGTCGTCGTTGAGTCGTCCCTCGACGTACAGGAAACTGTCGCACGGCAGTGTATACAGATCCTGCTGCTGTATGGGTATTCGTATCTCGTCGTTGTGTCCGAACGTTGTGTTGACGTACGGGTTATACGTGTGAGTCTCGATTCCGACGATGCGCTCGTCGAAGATCGGCTCACCGCCGATACTCAGGATGTCGGCCATGATTTTTCCTCTCGAGGTAGAAACGGCTCGACGGTGACGCGTTTCTCACGGCGAGACCCAGCGATCGTAGGAATCTGACGTTGGCGTTGCTGAGAACGGGTCCCCCTCCTCCGCCTTTTCTCTTTCCTACGCTTCGGATCTCGTCGTAGAACGGGCTAGCTCGCTCGTTCGTACAATTCGCGCTAGATCCGTTCAGAACGAGCATCCCTCCTCTCGCTCTCTCTTTCTTCAGGGATACGCGCACACACACACACTAACCGTGACGACGACGTACGTGCAATCTGATCGTTATCTCCTCGCCGCGAAAGTCGATCAGCCGATCTTTCTGATCCACGACTCGCACCGTGATATCGGTGACGTTTCGCGCGACGATCGGGAGGTAAATGATCTGCGTCGGAGTCTCCGACAGTTTATATCCCGGTGGAACTTTCGGCGCGAATTCGTGTATCGCGTGCACCGAGCGTCCGTTGCTGTACGCTCCCGCGGTGATACTGCACTCGATGCGAATTATGTTCACGCTCATGACGTCAACGGGTCCGTCGGAAACGTACCATTTGTTCGGTTTTAGGATACGATCGCTCGAGAAACCCAAAAGAGAACCGATGTTGTTCGGTTTTGTAAAATTCACTCGGTAGGCGCACTTTATCTCGCTTCTCATGGTATTCTCGTTGGCGCGAAGATCGAGCACTCTGTCGCCACCGTCGTCGTCCCCGTATATGTCATAACCGTCGCCATCCTTGTCGTCGTCGTCGTCTTCGTCCACGTATGCGCGATAAATCTCGTCGTCGGTTTCGTCCTTCTCCGTTCGGTTTTTTTCTTTTACCCGTCCAGCGTCGTCGGTCCGCGGTTTTCCTCCTTTCTCCTTAATTTTGTCTTTCTCGCGGGCGCGACGTTCGCGATAGAGAATAGCGGCGCGCAGATATCTGCTCACGGCTCGCAACTCGTACGAACCTTCCGGAACGACGATTCTCCGGTCGTCCTCGCCGTAGTAGAAGCGATTGTTCGCGGACGTAACGTTTGGTATCGAATTGTACGTCTCAAAAGTCGCCAAACCCAGCTCGTATTCGCCGTCGCTCAGATCCAAAGCGGGAAAGTAACTCGCCGTGAGAACGCTGCCGGTCCCGGTCAACGTGAGCGTCAGCGACATCGCGGGAGAACGTCGATTGTCCGCCCGCTCCCCCCCAATCAATCTCGCGAAGAAATCGCAGGCACAGCTGTCCGCAGATTCTCTGATCGAATGTCTGGAACGCGCGACGATTGTACGTCACAATCGCGCTCTCGCCGCCACCGTCGCCGAGATACCGCGCAAGATCCCTCGGCGGGCGGAGATTTCCAAACGCGTCGAAGTAGATCGCCGAGTTTCCTTTTTTCGCGTAAGCGACCCAATGCGTGCCCGGGCCCACCGCGTCGTCGAGATTCACGATGCCGCACTCCGCGCGTCGCACCCTCGTCGGCAGAGCGTCGCGCATAAACACCCCGCGGAAGAATGGCACGCGCAGGCGACGCGCCGCTTGATCGAGCTGTTCGTCGGTCGTGACGCCGTACGGAGGTAGACGCGCTAACCTCGCCTTTTTACGCGAGGTTTTTTTTTTCGCCGACTCTCCTCGCGCCACCTCCGCGCTTCTTATACGGCGCGAGGTACAACCCGCGACCCTCCATCGCGCGATTGTGTCGCTGCAATTCGTCGAGCTGTTTTTGCGCCGCTTTGTTGGCGCTCACCGCTTTGGCCACGCTGGCCGCGCCACCGATCAAGGAACCGAGAGCGCCCAACATCGGTAGAAAGGGCAAGAAGCCGCTGCGTTTCGCCGTCGGAAGTATCCTCCGCTTCTTCCTTCTCGTCTTCGCGCTTCTCCTCAATCCCGTTCCTTTTCTCGTTTTCCTTTTGCGTTCCATACCCATGCCCAGCTTCGTCTTCGTCTTCATAGCCGCCCATACGGCCGCCGCGGCGAGTCTCTCACCGGCCGTGGAATCCCTCGCGGTGACGCGCTTGCGCGCCCTTTCGGCGAGCCGTCGATCGGCGACGTGTCGCTCGGCGAGCTCGCCGCTTCGCGAATACGCGATGTCGTGCTCCCGACACGCCGCGTCCAACGGATTGATGCCTTCTTCGCCGCGCGCTAGTTTCTTTGCTAGACGCGTACCGGGCCCGCAGAACTGATAACTGGGTATGTGCAGTTCGAAGGGAAGAGCGTTTATCGCGCGATTGAGCAGACCGGTGCCGCGCATTCGGTCGCGGTTGCGCGAGGAGGATTCGCTTCTTCTTAGTTCGAACGGGAAGTCGAAGATTCACCGTTCACAGGGCGAAAGCGATTGCACTCGCGGCAGTCCTTGATGAGCGGCGGCGGACCGTCTATGTGCGTTCGCTGCCACGGACGATTGTAGTGTCGCATGCACGGGCGATATCTCTGCACCTCGGGATCCGCTTGTATATGTTCCGGCAAACGGTCCCACAACAGGTGCACGTATCTCCCAAATTGACGCAACAGAAGGACCTTCGGAATGTATTGCAACTCTTCCACCGTTAGATTGAGAATTTCGTAACCGTCCACCAGTATGGGAAACACACTACTGTGAGACATCTCACCGATGCGCGCGAACGATTCGTTGATTTTAGAAAAAAAATTTTTTTTTCTACGGATACGGCGACACGCTCGCGCTACTTATACCCGCGCGCGAGGCGTTTGCGCACGCGCGACGAAACGAAACGACGTCCGCGCTTCCCCCTCTTTTTTTCCAGCGATCGAGAGACTCATCGCGAACGAACCGAGCGGAAAAACCGAGAGAGAAAGAGAGAGAGGGCAAACATGCGATTCGTGCGACAGACGGCGACGTTAGGAGTTTCGAATCTGGATCGCAAAACGTCGGCGGGGTCGGGCGCGACCGAGAGAGGAAACGGAGAATCGCGCCGGCACGGTCCTCTCCTTCCGAACGTCGTCCGTTGCATCATTTGCGGTCCCTCCAATTGCTGTAAGACGAACGTTCTGCTGAGCCTGCTGGAACAACCGCACGGTCTCCGTTTCGAGAACGTATACGTGTACTCGAAATCTCTGCAACAACCGAAGTATCGATACCTCGAACGATTGTTCGAGCCTATAGACGAGATCGGCTATCACGCGTTTTCCGACAATCGCGACGTCGTTTCGCCCGACGAGGCGCTTCCCGACTCGGTTTTCGTCTTTGACGACGTGGCCTGCGACAAGCAGGACAGAATGAGGGAGTACTTTTCTATGGGTCGACATTCGAATATCGATTGCTTCTATCTCTGTCAGACGTACGCCAAAATACCGAAACATCTCGTGCGCGACAACGCAAATCTGCTGATCTTGTTCAGGCAGGACGGCACTAATCTGCGACACGTGTACGACGATCACGTGAACATCGACATGTCGTACGACGAGTTTCGCGCCTTCTGTCGCGAGTGTTGGCGGCGCACCTACGGTTTCGCCGTGATAGACAAGGACAGCGCGTTGCGAGGCGGACGGTACAGACGGGGCTTCCACGACTTCGCCGTGCTGTAAGGTCGATCAGTGCGCCTCGTCGAACGACGCGAGTATGAGCGCGATCGCGGAGGAGAGAACCGCGCGAGAGATAGCCAAGACGCGCGCCTCGATTCGCAGAAAGTACGCCGCTCTCAGGGCCGGAAAATGGAGAGCGAGATCGCTCTGGAAAAGAGGTACGAGCCTATCGTCAAACCTCTGAAACGGCTCGCCGATGACGTGGAACGCAGAGGTAAAGGACCGGGCAAGATCGACGACGACGACGGCGCTGGCTTTGCGTTCCCGAAAAAGATGAAAGCGACGAAGAGAGCGAAGAAGGACAACGAGAACGGCGATGACGACGACGCTGGCGCCGACCTGGAGCGCGATTACTGGGAGGACGACGACGTATTCGCGCAAATCGGGACAACCGCGACGGCGGAAAAAAGAGAGTCGCGTCCGTCACGGCTTAGTTCGGCTCCCGCGACGACGACCGCGATAAGCTCCACGCCGATCCGCGACGATTCGGTCCAGTTTTTACCCAGAGAACGCGAGATCGTCTCGGAGACGACGACTCCGCCTCCCACGTTGGAAACGTCCGCCGGGAAATCTTTGAGTACGGCGGAAAGTCGCGACGTTCTGACTAGCCAACTAGGACCGTTGGGGCGGGAACCGCGGGAATACTTGGGCGCTCTTTTGGGCGGCGACAAAAACAAGGAGATTGACACCGTTTACGGAGTGCATTTCGGCGAGAAAGGCACGATGCTGGGAAACAAGCAATTCAAGCTGAAACCGGATGACACCATGGTCATCGACGGTGTACCGTACAAAGGCACGCGCGGCCTGTACGAGTTGATCTTCATGGGAAAACCCGACCCTAAAATCTACACGGAGAAGGACAAATTAACGTACAGGAGCATACTTTTTTCCACCAGCGCTCACAAACGCGGCGGCAAAGCCGACAATCCCGTCAAGGGCAACAAGGGACCGAAGTACAAAAATATAATAGCGCCGCTCGTAAACCTGTCTCTCAGAGTTGGAACTACGAAGGGTGCTGGGCTACCGTCGGCCATGCGACTGACCGACAACGCTATCGATTACGTTCACTGGGACGATCCCAACGAGCTGGTCGATAGACTTCGACTGCTGGACGCCTCTCGTCGAGCCGGCAACGACGCTCACGACAACGAAATCCTGTCGATAATCGAGGAACTTCGCGAGGCCGGCTTCGTCATAAATTGATCGGTCGCGTCGGTCGCGACGTCAGTGCGAGTCGCGCGCCCGCCAGCGCGATGTCCGTGAACAAATTCGGCATGTCTCTGACGAATCGGGGCAGCGGCGACGGAGTCGACGGTGCGTCCGCGGTGAGATTGCGCTCCTCGATCGAGTCCCTGCGCAATTACGCGCGCAACAACGCGCTCTTCGTGAGCGAGGATTTTTACGACGCGAGGGAGCGCAAGATACGAAGAGTGGCCGCGCCGGAGATCGACACCGACGCGACGAACAGGAGTTACGTCGAGGACGCGATCGAACGATCGAAGAAAAGCGCGACCGAAGAATTGAACGGTAGGATCGCGACGGTGGAGAACAAGGCGGAGAGAAATTTGAAGAACGAAATAGCGAAGGTGAGGGACGCGGCGCTCCTCATTCGCTTGAACTCTTTCGAAGCGGATCAGCACAAGATACGACACGTAGCCGCGCCGGAAATCGGCACCGACGCGGCGAACAAGACCTACGTAGATGGCGCGATCGGACGGCTCAAGAAAGTCGTGACCGGTGAGATCGAGAAGAAAAACGCGACCGAGGAATTGAGAAACGGAATCGCGACGCTGAGGAACGACGCGCTCCGTTTGGACGAGGAATCCTACGACACGAGGGAGCGCAGGATACGGCGCTTAGCCGCGCCGGAGGTCGGCACCGACGCGGCGAACAGGAGCTACGTAGAGGGCGCGATTGGGCAGCTGAAAAGCGTTTTGATCGAAGAGATCAAGAATAACAACGCGATCCGAGAATTGGGAAACGGAATCGCGGCGCTGGAAACCGTCGCGCTCCGTTTGAACGCTCAGGATTCCTAGGACGCGTCGGGGCGCAAGATACGACGCGTAGCCGCGCCGGAAGTCGACGCCGACGCGGCCAACAAGAGGTTCGTCGAGGGAGCGATCGCGGAACTCGGAAAGACTTTGAGCGACGCGATAAAAGAATTTAAAGAGGAGTTCGTTACCGTGAAGAATACCGCGGATAGGCACGAGGTTGAAATCATCGCGATCAAGACCGTTTTGAAGATTCTCAAACAAAATGAGCGTGGAAAAACGTAGACTCGTCGAAGAATTGCACGCGCCGGTGCGAAAAAATTTTCCTCGCCGCCGCGTCGTGGTGCGCGGTTACGACGACCTGTGGCAGGCCGACGTGGTCGAGATGCGCCCCTATTCGCGCGCGAACGCGGGCCACAATTACATTCTGACGGTCATCGATGTGCTGAGCAAGTACGCCTGGGCGATCCCGCTCAAGAGCAAGGGCGGAAAGGAGGTCGCGACGGCTTTCCGAAAGATTTTTCGCGAGGACGCGCGACACCCCAGGAATCTGCAAACGGACAAAGGAAAGGAATTCTACAAGGCCGACGTGCGCAAAATCCTCGACGAGCGCGAGGTGAATCACTATTCCACGTATTCAGTGATGAAAGCGTCGGTGGTGGAGAGATTCAATCGAACGCTGAAAAACGACATGTGGAAGCTCTTCACGCTCCAGGGATCGTACAGATGGATAGACTCGCTGCCGCGCCTCTTGTCGAATTACAATCGTCGCAGACACAGAACGATCCGAATGCGTCCGGTGGACGTGACGCCCACCGTCGCCGAAAAACTGCTGCGCACGGTGTACGGTCGCGCGAAGATAGCCGCGCCGGCGAAATTTCGAGTCGGCGATCCAGTGCGTGTGAGCAAATTCAAAACGATCTTCGAAAAAGGCTACACTCCCAATTGGACCACCGAGATCTTTCGCATAGCCAAAGTACAAAGGACCAATCCCGTTACGTATCTGCTGAAAGACGTTCGCGGAGAAGCGATAGCCGGAGGATTCTACGAACACGAGTTGCTGCGCGTCTCCAATCCCGACGTTTATCTCGTGGAAAAAGTCCTGCGCAAGCGCGGAAATCGAGCGTTCGTGAAGTGGCTGGGAATGGACAGTTCGCACAATTCGTGGATAGATAAGGCGTCTGTATTGTAAAAAGAAATACTTAGACATTCGTAGAAACGTGCAACGCTTACTTTATTGTCAATAAAAGTTTACACATTCGTCGATTTGTTTCTTACGTGTTATTGATTTTTTACGATAAAACAATTTTTAAAGCGTACAATATTGTTTCCCCTTTTTTTTTACAACGGTATTTTGTAATGTCCCCACGGAAGCGTCTCCTCGCCGTTCGACGTCACGTATCGCTTGTCGTCGTGCGGACTGAGGGCTAGTTTTTGCTCCGACACGGTGTTAACCTCGTGCAGCGTCGAGCGTATGCACGACTGGCGCGTCTTCAGCTCGCGCGCGTTCCGCAGGCACTCCACGTAATCCTCGAACGTGATCCTCTTCGCGACTACGTTTCTCTTGACGCCCTTTATTCTCTTGGTGTCGTCGCGTCCGAGTACCTTGTAGGTGTACATCTTCGCTCTGAGGCCCACGAACTCCGTCATGATCGCGCCGTTGTTCTCGTCCTTCATCAAACCTGGCACCTTCTTGTTGACGCGCGGCATACCGTGCGCGTTGTTCTCCGCGTAATCGCTCGTGTCGAACCTGTGCACGTCGCGTTTCATACGCTCGTACGCGTCTTCGCACTCCAGCGAATAGATCAGACTGTCCGTATCCGTGTAGGCAATTCGACAACGGTCGCGATAGAGCGGCACCATGTAGTCGTAGTGAAACTCGTAGAGGCGCGTCTTGGATATCTCGAGAATAGACATACCCACGTAGATCGGCTTGTTGAATTTTACCTCGAGCCTTCGCAGCTCGATCACTACCAGATTCTCCGAGAAGACGCTCCTGCTGTGAAAGTTCGGCTTAGCGAGCAACGCCTCCGCGCCGTATCTCCCGTCCCATCGCGTCACGAGACGCACGTCCACGTGATCGCGCACGTTCTCCATAGTCTTGCCGAAGACGGCGTTGTTCATCAGTTTGTACAAATTCCGTTTGAACTCGTTGCTCGCGCGCGTCCTAAGCGCGGTGTTCAGCTCGATGTAGACGCGAAGCCACGGCGACTGGGCAAATCGCAGAACGCGACGAACGCGCGTCAGACGCATACCTAGTCGCAGACATTGCTGCAGGTTTCGATAGTGCGTCACGTAGCGCGATTTGTCGTAGAGAGTGGCGAGCAGTTTCTCCTGTCGTTTGCCGGGCGGTTTGTCGCGCGTCGGGCACAACGGCAGATCCGCGTGGGCGTCGTGCAGGTACTCGAGATCCACCTCCAAAATGTAACCGACGTCGCTGTCCGTCGGCACGGTCGTCGCGTCGAAATTCTCAGGATCGTCAAGCCACTGGAAATTCGCGTAGGGCAACGATTCGCTCATAGCCCAGCCGTACAGATTGTTCACGTCGTAATACATGAGATACGTAGTGGGCTGGGACGAGTCGTGCGTCGGTACGTGCCTGTTGTTGGCTCGCGCGTACCTGAGCGAACATTGACTGAGGCCACCGCGTATTCCGCGTTCCACGAACAGCACCATGTCGATGTCGGTGAGCAGCTCGAAACGCACGCCGGTGTACCTCAGCATGGCGTCCCACGTGTACCCCGGCAACGTGTAGTAATGCGCGGGATCGAGCCCGTAACTCGCCGAACACGCGTCCCGAAAATTTTTAAATATATCCGCCAGAAGAAGCACGTCGGTCTTGAGATACAGATCGCTGTACTCGCCGAGATCTGGCACGCGAAAACGTCGCCAGACCCTCGTCGCGTGCTCGTAGTCGCTCTCGCTCGCGGTCTCGTCGGTTAGGGAGCTGTAAAAGGCCTCGCGCGGTGGAAGCTCGGTATCCCGCAGTTTGTCCGCGCCGTCGACGTACTCGTACGGAAACACTCCCTTGCGAGTGAGCAGATCGAGATCCTCCGCGCTTAAATCCGCGTACTCCGAACGCGTGATTCTCAGCTTGTCCCTGTTCAGATAGGAAGACAGGGTTTCGATACTCGCCGCTAAAAATTTATACAAGTCCACGAATCGAAGCTTCACGTACCGATCCCATTTCCCGTCCGTCTGCGTCTCCTTAACGGTCTTCGAGAAAGATATGTAGCTTTCCTTCGTGAGCGGCAGCAGATCGACCCCGCCCTCGAAATCATTCGCGATTTTCTCGACGACGAAGTGCGCGTCGTAACCCGACAAATTGTGAAAGAACACGGGAATCACGTAAACGTTTCTGTAATTCAGATTGCAACGAGAATGCGCCGGACCTCTGTAACGTCCGGTTAGGTGACAGTGATCCCGCACGCGCTTGTCCTCCGGTTAAAACGGTTTCCCGCACACGTGACAATGAGTCGCAAGCAAAAATTCGCTTTTCTCGTCCTCCGTAAGTTCCACCATCGCTATATTGGTGGAAAATTTATTCTTAACGCGACGCGCGAGAACGCGAAGCTCGTTCACGAACCACGAAACGCAATCCTCACCGCGACAATATCTGTACGCGGACGCGGTATCGTCGTATGTGCAGCACAGATAGTAGCCCAGGCTGAACGGTACGTGACGCTGATAAGCGTATCTTTCCGTTCTCGGGCCCCCCTCGACGTTTTCCCTCTCCCGTCGTTCGAGAAAACACTCCAGATCCGCGTACACCACGAAGGGAAGTCGCTCCTTTCTGTCGTAATTGTCGAAAGACAGCCACTTGTCGCTCTCGTTCGGGAGAACGACGGCGCAGTCGTTCATTCGGCCGCAGTCGACGCTGTGGGCGACCAACTTGTCGCGCGTATAGAAATAGTGTAGACATCTGCGAAATAACGTGCGAGCGATTACTGCGTGTATGTAAAAAAATAACGCCTTGTCTTTTCCTTGTTCCTCGTGTTTTTTTTTTTTCATTTCATTTCATTTCTTTTACCTACCGATCGCAAACGTGCTTCGCGCACCGTTTCGCTGTCAATTGCGAATTCACCAATCGCGACAGATTCTTTATCCAGGCGAAATGGCCCCTGTTGACGCCGCGCAGCGTATCGCGCAGATACAGCAGATTTACGTGCCTGTCCCGCTTATCGTCGGTCAACCGCAGAGGCACGATCGCGTTGTGGTCGGCGCCTCGGCCGAACTTAGCTTTCTTTTCAATTCCTTCCCGAGTTGTAAACACGTTGATCGATACGTCGTTCTGACGTTCGAATTTTCCGATCTTTTTCAGATCTATGGGAAAATCGATCCCGTCGAGATTCAGCACCGTCGCGTAATCGGGATACGAGCCGCATCGTTCCACGTGCCGCTCGGCGGGGTACAGAGCAGCGACCACCGCGCGCGCGAAACACGCGTCGTTCTCCGACGGCACGTTGACCACCGCCTTTTTAAGTCTTATTCCCAGCGGTATTTTTATCCAACATCCCACGCGCATGGGATTACACTTGTTCACGTTCACGATTAGGTTCAATATTCGCGACAACGCCCATCCGCTGTCGCGTTCCTGAAATTCTTCCAACCGCGTTAGAATCGCGTCGCGCACGTGCCTATCGTACCACTCGCTCAGATCGAACCCCGGGAGAAGCTGTTCGTTCCGCGTAGCGATACTCTTCACGTCGGTCTTAACGTCCGCTACGAATTCCCCGTTGAATATGACGTTGACCTTCAGACACCCGTGTTCGGTTATATTATCCCGCACCTTTTCGAGCACGGTGCCCTTCGCGTCGTCGAGAAATCGCGCGGGCTCGATGTACGTCGAGTTCGTCACGGCGCCGGTCAGCACGCGACGTTGGAACGCCGCGTCGATCTCGATCCACGAGAAACCTCTGTCGCTGCTGCCACCGCTACCGCTTTCCCCTCCGTCTAAGCCGGCACCTACGGCGCGTTCGAATCGACGACGCAGATCCTCCCTCGAACCTTCCAATCGCGCTATCAGAGCCACCAGAGCGCTCACGGCTCCCATGTTTCCTCGCTTCCCGGAGCGTTTGACTCGACACTGCTCCCGCAGGAGTCGGAGACACTCGTCGCATCGCCGTCTCCACGCGCGGTACCCGTCCGCGTCGCGGACGTCCGCGGCGAGCAACTCGTCGCACTCTTTCCGCATCGCGTCCAGAAAGGTTCACCCTCGGAAACGTTGAACTTCACTCGGTCGAAAAAACGACGAGACCGGGTGGTTTGAATCCGATGTATCCTGCTCTCTCCTCCGTACACCGTCTCGTAATAGAGATAATACTCGAGCGGCAGGCGACGCGTATAATCGCTCGCCCTGACGGAGTTTGCCACCGTCGTCTCTATCCACTCTCGCTCGCGATCGGTTCGCGCTCCGATTTCCCTTCGCAGATGATGGGTAGCCAGATTCCATCGCGCGTCCTCTTTCGCCACCGACGCGCGCGCACTCGACAACGGTGCTTCGACTCTCACCGATTCGTCGTCCGAATCGGACGAAAACTTAGGCATGGGCTCGCGACAGCACCATTCGTCGTCCAATTCCTCGGGCGACGGATAACGGCGATCGTTCATTCGCGAGTACGTATCGCTAATGCTACATTTGCGCCGCTGACGTCTATATCAAAATAAAAAATCTCCATCTTCAATCCCGCCACATTAATGTTTCGGCGCAATCATAAGTATTTACAAACCAATTTTTACACTTCCCTCCACACTGTAAACAGAGCTCGTTTCCAATAGGCCAACGTGGCACGAACGATCTCCAGATAATCCCGTGCGTCGATCCTTCGTCGTAAACTTTACGGACGCTGCCGCGAACCATACACCAACATGTTTTGACGTATGAGTCCAAAGCTTCCCACCTGTGTTCGGTTCTACTGATATGCGATACAGAATGCTTGGGACACCACGTGCAGTGATGCCGCTGTGCAGACCGACCAGCATGCTACAGCGTGTGGAGGGGATGCGCCGGCAAGGCTGCGCAAGGGCATAGCCACGCACACTAATGCAAGCTCCTCTGTCCGTGTACGCTCGGCGCAAAGAAGGACAGAACACGATCGTTGTCTCCTTCTCTCTTGTGCTATGACGTCGCTATGCCAGTGCCGGCTATGCCGGCACATATTTCAGATCTCGCGACTCTCCGAATCTCGAGTTGGCAAATCGATGGGCGACGTTATTTATTGTTAATCTTTTCTTATAAAATATCGAGATATATGTCAATCATTCTGTCGTTATTCACTGATATATGTATAATCAATTTCAATTGTGAATAATATGTAAATAAAATGTCTAAAAATATAAAAATTACCAAATGCAATGACGTAAATATTTATAAACATAAAAAGTTAAAAGAATTCTCCGTCTTTTTTTAATTTGCAGACCTTTAAATATTTGTTTTGATTAAAGTTGAACTTTGTAAATGTAACAATGTATAAAAATCCACTCTTGGCCAATATGCACCCTGTTTTTTTTTTAATTTCTTACATAACAAACCAACATTAACTTTAACATGATAATATTATCTAAATGTAAATAATAAAATTAAATATTAATTCTGAATAAAAAATTATATAGCTTGTAGTATTTTTACTTATTTAATTTATTTTGTATTTATATACAATGTGCATACTGTTGCTCAACGGAAACCGCGAGAAGGTGGTGGTCTTTTCCGTCAGAAAGGAAATGTAAAGAATTGTTAATTTATTATTTGTAATCATTGTAATAATAAAAAATCAATTTTTTACATTTCCTTGTGTGTGTGTGTGTGTGTGTGTGTGTGTGTGTGTTATTGCACACAAATTCTTAGCACTTTTATATTTTTTTGGCAGATTTCTTGTATGTTTTTATAAGCGTGATGTCAAGTGCTGACAAGATTTTTTACACGCTTATCGTTTGTAAGCGTGATGTCAAATGCTGACAATATTTTTTACATGCTTATCGTTTGTAAGGGTGTCAAATGCTGACAAGATTTTTTACACGCTTATAGCTTTTAAGCTTGATGTCAAATGCAAGATTTTTATAATCTAAGATTTAACACTTTTAGTCTGCAAATGAAGGACCAGCAATATCATCCACAGCATGTAGTCTTAAAGTACTACGGTTTTTTCTCGCATCTCTAGCATATAATTTGTCTGGCGACATAAGAGACAAATGTTTTTCCTCAATCGTCATATTTATAGATGTTTCTTCTCTCGTCTTTAACGCCGACTTAAAAACGCAAGTAGCATTAACAGAAGCTGACGAGAGTTTGTTACGTTTTTTCGTTTTTACATCACTTAAGAGGGAAAACATTCTCTCCGAATCGGTATTTGAATTTGGAAGTGATCGAACAGCATTCAGAACATTTGTTAAATTTGGATATTTTACAGTATTATTTGGGTATTGACATTGCAAAATTTTTTTCCACATATTGTCGAAATTTAATGTAGAGAGATTTTGTTTCTCCTCTATTGTAAAATCTAATGGTAATGCAATCCATTCTTTCTTTAAGTCATCTTCATCATAACCACCGATAGTTTTAGCTACGAATAAAACGTCACTGAATGATATTTCTCTCTCAGTATTTAACAAACTTGTTTCAGCTTCAAAAACTTTTAATTTTGACAGAAACACATTATTTATAGGTAATCTTTTGCGAATTTCTTCTGCAGCAGTCACATAAAATGTTAAACAGTTTTGTCGAACTGTTGTAACAATGTCTGTATGCCCCTGCAGCATTAATTCGTTAAGATATTCGTCACATTCTGATCCTAAAGTAATTTCGTTAAGAATTTTTTGATTTTCTGTTAAAGAGAATACTGTGTTTATGGAGAAAGGTTTTAAATGCTCCTCTTTTAAAAAGTTTCGACAGACTTGGAAGAGAAAGTTTACAGATTTTGAGTGCAATAAATAAACTCTCGTTTCTAATGCTTGAAAAAATGCATTAAATGCATTGAAGAAATTTAAAACATATTTTAAGAATAGAAAATACGCTTTCTTCTCTACGTTGCCCATCTGAGATAATAGATATTCTCCAGATTTTGTTTTCTCACTAACAACCATTTCAGTAAGAAAAAGCTTAATAGTATCCCAAGATTCCAGAAGTCTTTCTACACACATGTAGTGAGAAAGCAAAGCAATATTATTACAAACGTTTTGTGTCCAGTCGAAACGGAACGTGTCGTTAACAAAATTCAGAAAACAAAATTTACAGTTTTTATTGACGAAACATCCGATATTTGCAATATTAAATGGATGACTTTTCTTGTTCGCTATGTTGACCTGGAGACGTTAGATATTCAATCTCAATTAGTTAAATTAATTGATATTGACGCCAAAGATTCTAGTACAGAAAAGTTGTTTCAGGCATTTAAATTTGAAATGTGCAAATTACAGATACCATTTTCAAATATTGTTGCCTTGTCATCCGACAATGCGTCCGTCATGATAGGGAAACATTTATCATTCAAAAGAAAATTAGAAGAAGTATGTCCACGTTTATTTACATTTTCATGCCCTTGCCATTCCGCTGCGTTAGCAGCGCGTGCTGCATGTGATAAATTACCTTCATTTTGCGATGATTTCATTAAAAAAGTTGCTAATTACATTAACAGCAGTCCGAAACGTTCGGCAATTTTTAAGGAATTTTGTGAATGTTTCCAAGAAAAATATCGCAAAATATTAAAATTATGTGATACACGCTGGCTTTCTCACTACATGTGTGTAGAAAGACTTCTGGAATATTGGGATACTATTAAGCTTTTTCTTACTGAAATGGTTGTTAGTGAGAAAACAAAATCTGGAGAATATCTATTATCTCAGATGGGCAACGTAGAAAAGAAAGCGTATTTTCTATTCTTAAAATATGTTTTAAATTTCTTCAATGCATTTAATGCATTTTTTCAAGCATTAGAAACGAGAGTTTATTTATTGCACTCAAAATCTGTAAACTTTCTCTTCCAAGTCTGTCGAAACTTTTTAAAAGAAGAGCATTTAAAACCTTTCTCCATAAACACAGTATTCTCTTTAACAGAAAATCAAAAAATTCTTAACGAAATTACTTTAGGATCAGAATGTGACGAATATCTTACCGAATTAATGCTGCAGGGGCATACAGACATTGTTACAACAGTTCGACAAAACTGTTTAACATTTTATGTGACTGCTGCAGAAGAAATTCGCAAAAGATTACCTATAAATAATGTGTTTTTGTCAAAATTAAAAGTTTTTGAAGCTGAAACAAGTTTGTTAAATACTGAGAGAGAAATATCATTCAGTGACGTTTTATTCGTAGCTAAAACTATCGGTGGTTATGATGAAGATGACTTAAAGAAAGAATGGATTGCATTACCATTAGATTTTACAATAGAGGAGAAACAAAATCTCTCTACATTAAATTTCGACAATATGTGGAAAAAAATTTTGCAATGTCAATACCCAAATAATACTGTAAAATATCCAAATTTAACAAATGTTCTAAATGCTATTCGATCACTTCCAAATTCAAATACCGATTCGGAGAGAATGTTTTCCCTCTTAAGTGATGTAAAAACGAAAAAACGTAACAAACTCTCGTCAGCTTCTGTTAATGCTACTTGCGTTTTTAAGTCGGCGTTAAAGACGAGAGAAGAAACATCTATAAATATGACGATTGAGAAAAAACATTTGTCTCTTATGTCGCCAGACAAATTATATGCTAGAGATGCGAGAAAAAACCGTAGTACTTTAAGGCTACATGCTGTGGATGATATTGCTGGTCCTTCATTTGCAGACTGAAAGTGTTAAATCTTAGATTATAAAAATCTTGCATTTGACATCAAGCTTAAAAGCTATAAGCGTGTAAAAAATCTTGTCAGCATTTGACACCCTTACAAACGATAAGCATGTAAAAAATATTGTCAGCATTTGACATCACGCTTACAAACGATAAGCGTGTAAAAAATCTTGTCAGCACTTGACATCACGCTTATAAAAACATACAAGAAATCTGCCAAAAAAATATAAAAGTGCTAAGAATTTGTGTGCAATAACACACACACACACACACACACACACACACACACACACAAGAAAATGTAAAAAATTGATTTTTTATTATTACAATGATTACAAATAATAAATTAACAATTCTTTACATTTCCTTTCTGACGGAAAAGACCACCACCTTCTCGCGGTTTCCGTTGAGCAACAGTATGCACGTTGTATATAAATACAAAATAAATTAAATAAGTTAAAATACTACAAGCTATATAATTTTTTATTCAAAATTAATATTTAATTTTATTATTTACATTTAGATAATATTATCATGTTAAAGTTAATGTTGGTTTGTTATGTAAGAAATTAAAAAAAAAACAGGGTGCATATTGGCCAAGAGTGGATTTTTATACATTGTTACATTTACAAAGTTCAACTTTAATCAAAACAAATATTTAAAGATTTGCAAATTAAAAAAAGACGGAGAATTTTTTTAACTTTTTATGTTTATAAATATTTACGTCATTGCATTTGGTAATTTTTATATTTTTAGACATTTTATTTACATATTATTCACAATTGAAATTGATTATACATATATCAGTGAATAACGACAGAATGCTTGACATATATCTCGATATTTTATAAGAAAAGATTAAGTTTACAATAAACTAGCTGGTTACCCGGGCTTCGCCCGAGAGTCGTTTTTCTTGAAACGACTTCATTTGTGTTTCAATATCCTTATTGTGGACAAACATAAGGAGTGTGCCGGTTGATTTAAAGACGGTAGTTTAACTTTCCTGCATGAATAACACATCTTAGGTGCTTAGGTTTTAAACTTTTTTACTTGACAATGATCACATATTACATCCATTTTCCCAATTATTACACTCGGATGAAATTGATATTCGTAATTTAAATTATAACTAAATGCCTCTAATTTCAAATCGGACCGCATAAATGTTTTCGTGGATTAAACATGTCGTAACCGGTCTTTTTCTACTCGAGTTTCACACTATTGAGTCAATTCCGCTTTTCCAATATTTCATTTACCGATCAGCGACATCATCCCTTGGTTTACCTGGGCGTGTTTTCGGGAATTTTGAGATTGCTCGTTCGCGATGTATACAGAACCTCGATATTTCACTTACCGATTACCGATTTTATTCCTTGGTTTTTTAATTGAAAAATCGAGGTTCTGTGTACATCGCGAGCGAGCAATCTCAAAATTCCCGAAAAAACGCCTGGGTAAACAATTCTCAATTCTCAATATTTAATATAAAATTTAGAAATATCAGTATCCGTTATTAAATCCCGATATATAACTTACACAATTTTTGAGCAAAAATCGGCAACCCTTTTACCGATTCTCGCTAAATTCAATATAATAATATTCTATCCATAAAAAAAAATTTAACTCAAAATCTCAAAATTTGCAGAAATCAGAACAATTACGTAGATTTTTTTTAGACAGAAATTGGTAACCTTTTTATTAGGAAATTCTACCCCTGTTTTATATAAAATTCTTTAAGATTCGGTCAATTATTTCCCGAAAAATTGGAAAAATTTCGGATACCGGTTCCAAAAAAGATCGGTAACAAAAAATTATACACTTCATATCACTCCCCGGAAAATTCTACCCCTGTTTCATATATAATTCTTTGAGGTTCCATCAATTATTTCCCAAAAAATTGAAGAAATTAGAAAAACCGGTTTCCAGAAGATCGGTAACGAAAAACTATACACCCTATAGCACTCCCTGGGAAATTCTACCCCTACTTCATATACAATACTTTCAAAATCGGTCCAATAGTTTCTAAGATTACTCCGAACAACAGTACAAACTTTTCCCCTTTATATAATAGTAGAGATAACGTCGCCCATCGATTTGCCAACTCGAGATTCGGAGAGTCGCGAGATCTGAAATATGTGCCGGCATAGCCGGCACTGGCATAGCGACGTCATAGCACAAGAGAGAAGGAGACAACGATCGTGTTCTGTCCTTCTTTGCGCCGAGCGTACACGGACAGAGGAGCTTGCATTAGTGTGCGTGGCTATGCCCTTGCGCAGCCTTGCCGGCGCATCCCCTCCACACGCTGTAGCATGCTGGTCGGTCTGCACACCTGCACAGCGGCATCACTGACCACGTGTCAGTGCCAGCGAGTACGTTTCGAAATCCGACTGCCGCGAAGCAAACGCACCATCGACGAGCAATATCGTCCGTCCGTTCCCATACCGTATTTTTTTACAAATATATTAACTCTCGACCGTGCTCTAGAATCCTCGTAGAAAAAAACCGTTTGCCGCGCCGTTCGCGCGCCCGTTCAATTTATACCCCCCCGTTCGTCGTCTCAACGGAAGACGTACCCCTGCCGGACGCGCTTTTTCCCGGAATGACGACAACCGCTCGCGACATCCTCCGACGAAAAATAAAAGAAAAACAAAAGGAGGAAACGACGAGAGCGACCGCGACGCCGAATTCGAACGCGCGTTGAATAAAAATTATCGCAAATCGTACGAATCGATCGAACGAAGAGACGAGTCATCTCACTCGATCTCGATACGTCGCGTCGGGATGGGCGGGAAAACCGCAAAACAAAAGAAGGAAAACCGCAAAACAAAACAAAAGGAGGAAACGACGAGAGCGACCGCGAACGAGTTCGAACGCGCGTTAAAAAAATTATCACGTATCGATCGAACGATGAGACGAGTCATCTCTATCGATCTCGATGAGTCGGGATGGGCAGAAAAACCACATCCTGCCCGTCGCGACGCGGATCGAAACGACCTTCGGACCGAGAGTTAAAAAAAAAACGACGACGACGAAGACGGGCGCGCGAGACCCCCCGCGAAACGAACCATCTAGAACGCGTCGTTCTCCCCCCCACCCCCGAAACGTCCAGACGAGCGACCTCGAACGAGTTCGAACGAGTTCGGACGCGCCCGAACGCGCGCGCGATCGACGACGAAGAAAAAAAACAAACAAAAAATATTGGCCCGCGATTCTCCAAAACGATCGGTAACGGCGCGAGCGCCGCTCCGAGCGCCCCCTCGGAAAATGCCCAAATCCCCGCAACGAGCCCCCGTTGGCGGCCCTACCCCGCGCCGAACCCCCGTTGGCGGCCCTGCCACACCCAACCTTACGTCAAATTTTCCCCTTGCGTCGCGCTCTCCCTCTCGCCCAGTTTTCTCTTCCCCCCGCATAGCCCCCCTCCGGTGACCCTTTACACCGTCCCTCGACCCCCTCGCCCACCGCTTACGGCGCTCCCCCCGCGGCAGCAAAGCCCCCCCCGACCCCGCTAACCGCAAGAAAGATCCCTGGGCCAGAAGTATATGTTATCTCCCTACTAAATTATTTTATCACTTTTTAAATTCTTACCACATCTTTCCTCTGTAAAAGACAGACAAATAGACAACCAACTTTTAAAGCTGATTTTTCAATATCCGTTGTCATTATATCGTCGTCTACTAACTCGTCCATTTTCATTAAATCCTCTAAAAAAAAAAAATAATTGTAAACATTAATTTGTGGGAAGTACTTTAGAACAGAGGCAGTTTAAAACATCTCGAATAAAGAACAAATTTGTCACTTTTTTTCATGTTAAACGCATTTTTCAGTTGTCAACTGGTCAATAAACAAACTTCACATGAGAGCTTTCGCTCTGTTAGCTGTCAAACTAACTTACAAGCTGTTAATGATTTTTGCTGGCTGTTGTAATTATTATGGCTCGCAAATATAAGTATTTTTATATTAAACTATTGCTCAAAAGGAAATTCACTTGTATGTTCTGGTTATGATTATGTATGTTTTGCATTGTAATGAACGAAATACAACTATATAATAAAAGAATTGGTATGAAATATCACGTTTTCTTTTTTCAAGTTGAGGTTGGGGCAGTATATTAAACAAAGAGGAAAGAAAAATTTGTGAGACTAATTCTTGCCTTAATTAAGGTTCCAATAGGTGAACACTTATGTTTATTTGATTGCCTACTACAAATTACCTACTGTATTGTTAAAGAAAAAAATATATTAAAAGCTGTTTGTAAGATGTTGTCTAGCAAGAGATTTATTACTTTTAACTTTTAATAAATAAAATAAAGACGAGAATTATTTCGGTTTTTTATTGTCAGTTTTAAACTGCCCCAGTAGCGTCCTAAACTTCCCCTCCAGGGAGGCAAATTAGGACAAAAAGAATATTTTTTAAAAAGGTAAAAACAACGCATTATATATATACTCTCAAATGTGTTTGTTTTGCCATACGTTTATATTGAGCATTAACGCCTAAATTAACTTATAATTGAGTATAAGTAGAAAAAACCCATTTCTTAAAAATTGAAAAAGATAAGTTTAAAAAAAAAGTCCTACAGTGCCTCTCTCTTCCCTACTAATAAAATGCAATTGATATTCTGTGCTCAAGGAATAGTTTTATTTTGTCAATTGTCGAGTAGCATTTGCTTATATTATATTGTCAACAATCTTGTTATTGTTTGTAAATTTGTATCTAACTTTTAATAAACTAAATTTTAATCAAGAAAATATAACTATCAATAAAAATCTTTTTTATTGATAGTTATATGTATCTAATAACATATTATGGTATAAAAAAAAACCGGTTTCCAGAAAATCGGTAACAAAAAATTATACACTTTATGGCACCCCCCGGGAAATTCTACCCCTATTTCATGTACCTTTGATAAAAATTCGGTCCACTAACGAATGAGTAGTTCGCGGTCAGACAGACAGACAGACAGACGTCCGGTACTTATATATATAAATATCTAATAATTATATTGCAATTTAAAAAGTTGAATTACAAAAATGTAATTTAAAAAGTACAAAAAGTACATATAATTGTACTTTAAAAAGTACAATAAAAAATAATCATTACGCAGCTTTAAAGAAAAAAAATTTGATGATATATCTTAATTCATACTTTCTCATACTTAATTCATATTTGCGTCAATGCCAAATAAAAGAAAAATTAGATAAATAAATTATTATGAATAATTACAAACAATCACAAATTGAACTATATCATCAAATGTTTTTTATTTCAAAATTTATAAACAATATTTTTTTAAAAAATAATAGATATATTTTCTTTTTATAATTTAAATTATAAACATTATGGTTATTACAAAGAACTGTAAACAAGATACTAACATTTTCATTATTAAAAATTTAATTGACCAAAAATAGGGTGCTAAGATTGCTTATAGTTTCATATATAATCATATATAATAATTTGCAAACAAAGCATCTATAAACATATACAAGTAATACTTTCAAATATGAATACAAGTTTATATTGAAATAATATATTATAACAAAGTAAATAGTTATTATATTTACATATTATTACCTATTGCTTATTTTTAATAATATCAGTACAAAATTACCTTTTTCAAAAAAAGTGAAAAAAGTGCCAAGTACACGCAATGTATTTTGTAAATTCAAAAATCTAACCTAAGTGGTAGCTTCATATCTTTTTCACAAAATTATATTACCTAACTTAACTCAAGTGACATGTATTTCAAAAATAAGATGTGAAATCTTTATTTTCTTCTTCACAAAATTATATTACCTAACTTAACTCAAGTGACATATATTTCAAAAAAAGATGTGAAATCTTTAAATTAAATTGCACCAATTGTAAAGAGAATATGTATATTGCTTTGAAAGATAATTGTTATGCAACTACTTTAAAGAAATAAAACCCAAGTAGTATCTTCGTATTCCTATTCAAGGGTCTTCTTATTCTAAACCCAAGTGATAATAGCTTCTTGATTCTCTTTAACAAATTTTTAATATTAGAAAGAATCATTTTAATTACAGAGAATTAAAGAAGTAACAGTACAAAATAAAAATATTTAATTAAAACAAAATAAATAAATTTTTCTTGTAAAAAAACTTGGCGTTGCTAGATTTTGAAATTTAAACATTAAAATTTAAACATTAGTACTAAGATTTTTGATTGTATAAAAAACAATAAACATAATTTAGGGAAGAATGCGACAGGAGTAAAAAAGCAGCGCCAAGTTTTTTTACAAGAAAAATTTATTTATTTTGTTTTAATTAAATATTTTTATTTTGTACTGTTACTTCTTTAATTCTCTGTAATTAAAATGATTCTTTCTAATATTAAAAATTTGTTAAAGAGAATCAAGAAGCTATTATCACTTGGGTTTAGAATAGGAAGACCCTTGAATAGGAATACAAGGATACTACTTGGGTTTTATTTCTTTAAAGTAGTTGCATAACAATTATCTTTCAAAGCAATATACATATTCTCTTTACAATTGCAATTTAATTTAAAGATTTCACATCTTTTTTTTAAATACATGTCACTTGAGTTAAGTTAAGTAATATAATTTTGTGAAGAAGAAAATAAAGATTTCACATCTTTTTTTTGAAATACATGTCACTTGAGTTAAGTTAGGTAATATAATTTTGTGAAAAAGATATAAAGCTACCATTGCACTTAGGTTAGATTTTTGAATTTATAAAATACATTGCGTGTACTTGGCACTTTTTTTACCTTTTTTGAAAAAGGTAATTTTGTACTGATATCACCTATTTTGTAGTGTTAAGCAAGGGGATCTGTAAAACATTTTTATTTTTTAATTATTTACAAAATTAGCAATAACAACAAATACATAAAAAGTAATAATATTTAAGTAAAAGTAAATTATACATTTCTCACAAAAATTGAAGGAACACTAAATTTATCTTTAAAAATACGCAAAATTCGAGCAGCTGTAACTTTGTTAAAAATAAATAAAATTTAAATTTCAAGCTTAAAACCTCTATTTTCGAAAGGTTACTATTATTCGTCCAATTTTTATTATGTCTAGACATAATTTTAATTCAGCGAACTTTTATTATGTCATGACATAATTTTAATTCTGCCGCTAGAGAATTTTTAAATCGATTCTTATGAATCAAGCTTGAATTCGATGTCTAGGTGTCCCAGGTTGCCGATAACAAGGTCCACATAGTGCGCTCCATAGTTTTCGGTATCCAGGTGTATTAATACCTTGAATTCGATGTCCACGTGTTCCAGGTTGCCGATGACGGGTTCCAGATAATGCGCTCCATAGTTTTCGGTGTCCAGGTGTAATAATACGTTGAATTTGATGTCTAGGTGTCTCACGTTGCCGATGACAAGGTCCACATAGTGCGCTCCGTAGTTTTCAGTGTCTACGTGTATTAATTCTCGAATTCGATATCTACGTGTCCTACATTCAGATTTAAAGTTATTAATACACCTAGACACAAAAAACTACGAAGCGCACTATGTGAACCTCGTCATCGGCAACCTGGGACACGTAGACATCGAATTCAAGGTATTATTACACCTAGACACCAAAAACTACGGAGCGCGCTATCTGGACCTCGTCATCGGCAACCTGGGACACCTAGACATCAATTTTAAGGTATTAATACACGTAGACACCAAAAACTACGGAGCGCACTATGTGGACCTCGTTATCGGCAACCTGGGACACCTAGACATCGAATTCAAGGTATTAATACACGTAGACACCGAAAACTACGGAACTCATTATCTAAACATCGTCATCGGCAATCTGGGACACCTAGACATCGCATTCAACGTATTATTACACATGGACACCGAAAACTACGAAGCGCACTACGTGGACCCCGTCATCGACAACCTGGGACACCTAGACATCGAATTCAACGTACGATTACACCTGGACACCGAAAACTATGAAGCGCACTATCTGGATCCCGTCATCGGCAACCTGGGACACGTGGACATCGAATTCAAGGTATTAATACACGTAGACACCGAAAACTACGGAGCGCACTATGTGGATCTCGTCATCGGCAACCTGGGACACGTAGACATCGAATTCAACGTATTATTACACTTGGACACCAAAAACTACGGAGCGCATTATGTGGACCTCGTCATCGGCAACCTGGGACACCTAGACATCAAATTCAAGGTATTAATACACGTAGACACCGAAAACTACGGAGCTCACTATCTAGACATCGTCATCGGCAACCTGGGACACCTAGACATCGCATTCAACGTACGATTACACCTGGATACCGAAAACTATGAAGCGCACTATCTGGATCCCGTCATCGGCAACCTGGGACACGTGGACATCGAATTCAAGGTATTAATACACGTAGACACCGAAAACTACGAAGCGCACTATATGGACCTCGTCATCGGCAACCTGGGACACCTAGACATCGAATTCAACGTATGATTTGCGACGCTATTTCTCTATATGTTTGGTCCCGGCCCGTGAGGCGGGCCTGAATCGCGTAGCAAGTATATGATCGGGTGGCAGAGCGGATCTCGAAAGCGGTACGAAACAATGTTGGGCGCCAGGTGTGGATACGGCCACACCACCGTGTACTCTAACCCGCGAAAAGTACTCTACACGAACTCTACCAAGATCCGACATAAACTCTAATTATCGACACAACTCTTAACTCCCACGTCATGACACCTCCGCTCTGGCCGATCGCAACGACTGCTCAGGATTTTCGACAGCGGGTCGTGATCCTTACATAGGCTAACTGCGGAAGGGTTTGACCATTGGCGAGGCGAAACAAACACAAAAGAAAGTACTCAAGTAACATGTAAATCTAAGTATAATATAAAAGAAAGCGTGATAATAGCGTTACGACTTAATATATGTCGACGGAATAATACACGCGAGGAAATACACCGAACACGGTAATACTGTGTAACGGGAGCGCGAAAACTAAGATCAATTCGTACACGAGACTCTCCGAGGAAACAAACCAAAAAAAATTAAGTGTGACGTTATGTGTTCCGTCAGTTCTAGCGTAGGGCCAACTATGCCCCAATCCTGAGATCCATCATTAGGACCACATCCACCACGTCACACCGAATCGTAATTAAATGACTCTACTCCATATATCTACGCGACCCATTTACAGAAAATGACTCTATTTCAACACACGCGGACGGAGCGTTCTCGGGAACGACCGCTACACGCGGATATTCTAACCGAAGGAGTAATATCTCCAAAATAAGGACTTCTCTTAGAACGAACGGCCACGCAAAATAATGGCTCCTCTCTGAGGGGACGATATCCAGTCGGGATCTCTCGCAAACGTTCTCTCTAAATAAACGACACGCGCACAATAATTTCCCGCGGAATAAACAATTCACGCACAATAATTCCTCGTAAGATAAACGATACACGCACAATAATTTCTCGCAAAGTAAGCGATACACGTACAATAATATCCCGCAAAATAAACTATACAGGCGAAGTACTGTCTCGCAAAATAAACGATACACGCAAAATAATCTCTCGCAGAATAAATTCCTCGTAAGATAAACGATACACGCACAATGATTTCTCGCAAAGTAGGCGATACCCGCAAAATAATATGCCGCAAAATAAACTGTACACGCGAAATACTGTCTCGCCAAATAAACGATACCCGCAAAATAATTTCTCGCAAAGGAGACGATACACGTAAAATAATATCTCGCAAAGCAAACTATACACGCGAAATAATTTCACGCCATAGAATAAGCAATACGTGCCAAATAATCTCTCGCAGAATAAACGATACGCCCAATATACAATATAACTCAAGGTTTCTCGCACTTAAACGATACACGCAATACCTCCCCTTGAAACGTAACGCGAAGCTTCGCCGCACGGTTCACACCGCGAGCACGTGATACTCACGCCTAATTCAGCCCGGGGCGTGCGGTACTCTCAGCCGGAGTAAACCTTGCTCTAAATTTCTTAACGTTAATCGCGGTCTAGTTCGGGCACCTTCTTCGAGAAGGCTGTCTCTATGACCGGTATGCCGACGCCTCACACTTCCCGTACCGGGCGCGCTAGTTTTACTTATCCCGGAGGCCGACACGCCCCTGAACGGCCGGGCGCGTGGAAAGCCCGCACGACGAAGTTTTCACTACGCGAATACTAACTCTAAGGTCGATATTTTACACACCAATCGATCGGCACGATAATCAACGGTAATCTCCGAATACTCGAAACGGTACGCTAACGCGACGGACTGTTGAGTCGACCGGCGAGGTTTTATTACGCGACACGCATCACCCCCGTGACAAGCGGCCGGCGCCGCACCGTTCGTACTCTCCGATCCCAGGTCGGTCGAGTCGGGAAGAAACGGACGCCCCTTCGATACTCTTACGGGGAGTCAGCGGGCGGGATATGTCCTACTCGTAGAAACGGAACGAACGAAACTAAAAGCGATAATCCTTTCAATGGATTCACGGCAAGGGCGCGTAGGCAAGGAAACTCTCAAGCAAGCCTACGCGTCTCTCAAAATCTTACGCGACACGATACTGACCCTCCGCCCGCCGTTCCCCGATACCTGATGTCTGGGATGGTGGCTGGTTACATCTCGTCCTTCCTTCCGTGTTTCGATCTATCTCTTAGGGCCGCCGCCCTCGCTTATTCTCGGTACAATTCCTCTCCGACGTCCTTCCTCGCTCGCGGTCTACCCAACAGTCCTCGATCATTCCCCGCGACTTCGACTCGCGGCTTCGACTCGCGGCCCTCTAGATCAGGGCGTTCCACCGCACCGGCGGATGGCGCCACGCTGTCTAGACGGGCCCTCCGGCCGCTTCTTCCTGAAAACTTTAAACTCACCAGTACGCGTGCAATACAAAGATGGGAATAGGGCAAACTGTGACGGGCACTCAGTGCAACGTCACAGATTACACCTAAACACCGAAAACTATGAAGCGCACTATCTGAATCCCGTCATCGGCAACCTGGGACACGTGGACATCGAATTCTAGGTATTAATACACGCAGACACCGAAAACTACGGAGCGCACTATGTGGACCTCGTCATCGGCAACCTGGGACACGTAGACATCGAATTCAACGTATTATTACACCTGGACACCGAAAAATATAAAGCGCACTATGTGGACCTCGTCATCGGCAACCTGGGACACGTAGACGTCGAATTCAAGCTTGATTCATAAGAATCGACTTAAAAATTCCTTAGCGGCACTTTCTGCCAAGCGTAGAGAACCGTCTTTTCCGGCAGCGGTGGTAATACGATGTAATAAGGATACGAAATCTCTCTAGATAAACATGAAGCAATTGACTCAATATATATTACCTAATTTACCTAAATAGAAATTTTCCTCCTGACCGATAAGTCTATCGACCTAATTTCGAAATACGCGCGCGATATCGAAACTGGCGATACCTGCGCCGCCAGCGTCGAAAAAGTAAAAGTGACATTTCTCTAATAATCATAATAATATTGAGACGTCGGCGTTAGGAGGAGAAGAAGTATCTTAAATAAAATTTTTCGCATTTTGACTTTGCGTCGCAATATCTCCGCTCGTAGGGCACGTAGCGGAATATTATGAGAGAAACCCCCCCCCCCTAATTGGACCCCAAGTTATCGATCAAGTCTACTTAGAACTTAATCCGTTTACTCGTTATCGAAATCTCAACATCTCGGGTACTCGCAACCCGTCGCGTCGCGTAAAAGAGTCACGGTCGTTCTCGCTCCGCGTGTACTTGGCACGAGACACTACCGTGTTTCTTGATGCTGAGAATGCAATTGCTCCCCCTAACATGCGCGTCCAAAAAACATTTCAAATACATCTTTTTTAAGATGTTTTTAAGACTTTACTAAAAGACATCTAAAAATTATCTTTTATATGGCAATTAATTTGGAGTATGTGTAGTTACTTATTCTATTGATAAAAACATTTATTGATTATAATATATGACATCAGCTTAATATGTAACCTATACAAATATTTAATTTTTAACTAAAATCTGATAATTTGATATGTTTTATTATTTACAACGATGCGACAACACAAATGACATAATTAAGATAAAGCTTTTTGAAAATGCATAAAAAGATACAAGGCAGCTCGAGAAAAAATGATTAGATATAATCACATATGATTATATAAAATCGACATTAGATATAATTAGATATAAAAAATGGCCCGATATAATTGTACACTCGTACAAAAAAAATAGGGAACACTTCATAAACCCTAAAAATTAGGCTATTTTCAAACTGCTGTAAGTCGGCGAAAAATTATCGTAAAAAAAATTTAAAAAAGCATTTTGAAGCTTGAAGTTTCAACTTTAACGCACTTTCGGTGGATTTAAAAAATTTTTTTTGTAGTTGTACGCCTTAAAAAAGAACACATTGTTTTGTTCCTTAAAATTAACTTATGTTTGACTACTTGAAACTCAATTAAAAAAATTTTTTTTTTTAAATTCAATTAACGTTTCATAAACTACATAATTTTATCTACAAAATGCTTTTTTTTAAATTTTCCTACGATTCTTTTTGACCGATTTACACGACTTTGAAGCAAAACCTGTATTTTTTAGAAAAAATGACGTAACTCGATAAAAAATCATCGTAGAACAAACAAAAAAAAGCATTTTAAAGCTCAAAATGTCAGCTTTAACGTGGTATCGGTGACTAAAAAAAATGTTTCTGTCTTCCTTGTTTGGTGCTAAAATTAAAAATGTTGATTTATTCCTTAAAATTACACATATTTATATATATATATAACACTCTGCAGTTTGATAAAAAAAATTTTTTCACAAAATTCAATACAAATACCACAAACTGTAACATTTTACCTACAAAATGCTTTTTTGAAAATCTTCCTACGATTTTTTTTGACCGATTTACACGACTTTGAAGCAAACCCTGTATTTTTTAGAAAAAATGACGTAACTCGATGAAAAATCATCGTAGAACAAACAAAAAAAAGCATTTTAAAGCTCAAAATGTCAGCTTTAACGTGGTATCGGTGACTATAAAAAATTTTTCTGTCTTCCTTGTTTGGTGCTAAAATTAAAAATGTTGATTTATTCCTTAAAATTACACATTTTTAACACTCTGCAGTTTGATAAAAAAATTTTTTTCACAAAATTCAATACAAATACCACAAACTGTAACATTTTACCTACAAAATGCTTTTTTGAAAATCTTCCTACGATTTTTTTCACTGATTTACATAATGTTGAAGTTAACCCTTTTTTTCTTGAAAAATGACATTTACCGCCTACATTAGCATTAACCAATGTGCACTACGTGGAGGTTGTCGGTCAGATTTTGCACATCGTATGTGTGTGTGTGTGTGTGTCACAGCAGAGATAAGGACTCTACAGCTCGTCATTTCTGCAGTATTTAAATGACAACCTCCACGGTGCACATTGGTTAATGCTAATGTCGGCGATAAATGTCATTTTTTAAGAAAAAAAGGGTTAACTTCAACATTGTGTAAATCGGTAAAAAAAATCGTAGAAAGATTTTCAAAAAAGCATTTTGTAAGTAAAATGTTACAGTTTGTGGTATTTGTATTGAATTTTGTGAAAAAAATTTTTTTATCAAACTGCAGAGTGTTAAAAATGTGTAATTTTAAGGAATAAATCAACATTTTTAATTTTAGCACCAAACAAGGAAGACAGAAAAATTTTTTATAGTCACCGATACCACGTTAAAGCTGACATTTTGAGCTTTAAAATGCTTTTTTTTTTGTTTGTTCTACGATGATTTTTCATCAAGTTACGTCATTTTTTCTAAAAAATACAGGGTTTGCTTCAAAGTCGTGTAAATCGGTAAAAAAAAATCGTAGAAAGATTTTCAAAAAAGCATTTTGTAGGTAAAATGTTACAGTTTCGAACATCTTGCACTCCCATTTCATAACAACAAAGTGGATATAAGAATCCAGCGTCTTTTTTAACGAACTTCATAAAAGCGTTCAATACGACTTATTTGTAAGTTTCTTTTTGTTTAAAAATTTTACAAGATTGCCAATGTTTAGAACTCTTTAGAAATTATTTCAATAAGCTTAGAATTACACAAAAAAAATTTTTTTTCAAATAATTATAGCACCTCTTTACTTCATCCGCCTACCTCTTAGACATAATAGTCTTCGGTGGAATGTTAATTTTTTTAAAACAAAAAAAATATTTTAAATACGCTAAAATTCTAAAAAAATTCATTTTAACAGAAATAAAGCAAAAAATTCACTTACCAAAACACAAAATTGACATTATTTTTAAACGATGTACTTTCGTGTCCCAACATAATTATGACTGTTTCCGAAAATAAATAAGCTAGGGCTTTGAAATTTCTACATGATGTTTCGTATTATACCCTTTTTTATGGGTGGGAGGGTTTTTCAACGGCCATTAGTTTTCCGGAACAATCGTTAGAAACAGGTGGAACACGAAAGTGAGTAGTTGGAGGGATTAGGGTTAATTTATATTATTATAGTAGATATATGATTATATAAAATCATACTTCTCAATTTGCGATTGTTTGATTTAAATAAAACTGTTGGAAAAATACTTTAGTCATAAAAGAGATATTTTGGGTCTGTTTTCCGTGGATGAACTGGCTGAACTTGTTTACAGTTTTATACAATATATATATATATGTGTGTGTATATATATATATATATATATATACACACACATATATATATCTACCTCGAAAAAACCTAAGTAACAAGTGGTATCTATTTAAAAAAAAAAGTGAAATCTTTTAATACTGCACCAATTACAAAGAGAGAATATATCTATATATATAAAGGAAGATGTCCTGACTGACTGACTCACTGACTCACTGACTCATCAACGCCCAGCCCAAACCCCTAAACCGAATTTTTACCAAAAGTATATGAAATAGGGGTAGAATTTTCCGGGGAGTGTCACTATGTGTATAGTTTTTTGTTACCGATTTTCTGGAAACCGGTTTTTCTAATTTTTCTAATTTGTATTTAGAGTTCTATATATATAAAGAAAGATGTCCTGACAGTATGAAATAGGGGTCGAATAAAAAGATCAGGATGTACAAGATTTATTCCAGGAAAAAAATATAAAAAAATTTAATATTTACCCCAAAAGAAAGAAAAAAAATAAATATAATGTTAAAATGTCAAAATTTGAATAAATAAAATTTTGTTTTAGAAATATTTAATTGAAACTTGATGACATTTATGAGTATATGTTAGGCTCGAACTTCTGAGCCCTAACAGGGTGAAAAAGAGTAAAACGTGTTTTCACGAATTTCTTAATATCTCTTTTTATCAAAAATATATGAAATAGGGGTAGAATTTTCTAGGGAGTGCCATGATGTGTACAGTTTTTAGTTTGATTTTCTGGAAACCGGTTTTTTTTATTTTTCCAATTTTTACTTTATATATAACGTTTTAGACTTATTTATAAACGATTAGCGACATCATCCTTTGGTTTACCCTGGCGTTTTTTATGAAATTTTGTGATTGCTCGCTCGCGATGCACATAACCTCGATTTTTCACTTAAAAAACCAACCCCGTGATGAGACTCAGAAGGACAATAGGAGGATAGCTCCCTTCCGATCTTTTTATAAACAATTTAACCTTCGAGAAGAGGAAATTAACCAGAACAGGAGAGGCTTGGCGCTGGGGGCCAGTCGCAGCGGTGCAACTGTGGAAAGTGACAGCAAGGATGCTTCCTCCGTCGAGGGGAGGAAAGGAATTATGTTTCCTGCGGGGACTTCGAATGCCAGAGATATTGTCGAGGGAATCCTTTTATTGTTACAAAGTGATCCACAGGTGAAAAGCCTTTTGATTGAGGCACTCAAGCGAATGTATGTACGTGGACAATTAGAAGGGAGCCCTCAGCGACCCAGTGAGACTGTCGAGATGGAATATGAAACACAGATGAACAACGAGGGGGAAACTTTGTCTTCCCATTTGACGGAATAATTCAGTTTATTGTTATGGAATTGCCAGGGTTTCAGAGGCCGTAAGCAGGAGTTATCTAAGAGAGTCATGGACTACGATATAGTGGTCCTTACGGAAACAAAATGTTCGGAACGCAGCCAGGTCTATTTCCCTGGATTCAGAACTCTGAACAGTGATAACCTCTTGGGTAGCGGTGGAGTCTCAATCTCAATTCGTTCACATATGAATTTTGATGTTGTCCCCATCGTGGCTCCTCCGATTGGGTATGATATAGTTTGTATTAAAACAAAGAATTTGAATCATAACTTTAATTTGGTAGCTGTTTACAGACACCCGAGAAAGGCTATTGCTAGACAGGATTTTCGGGCAGTGTTCAACTCCTTGCGGAGTATTGGAGAGGATGTTATTATTCTTGGAGATTTCAACGCGCATAATACTCTCTGGAATTGTGATTCAACCAATGAAAGTGGGGACACTCTGTTGGATATTATGAACGAAAATGATTTACTGTGTATGAACGTGGACACGAAATCACGACTAGGCTACAGTGGTCAGCGTGACTCCAACCTGGATCTCTTGTTTGGATCTGTGAGCTTGATTGATGTGATGGAGTGCAGTCAGGAGGATGATAATTGGGGAAGCGATCATTTTCCATTGATTTTTCGAATTGATCGACAGACACAAATTTATAGAAAACTAACTAATCGGCTTTCCACCAAAAGAACGGACTGGGAGCGATATCGTGAATTAATCTCTAAGGACTTTGACACATTTTCGGTAACGAACACGGTTACTCTTGATTCTAATATTGATTTTTACTATAAGGCATTTATAGAGATTCTCAAGAATGGTATTGCCAGAGCTTCAGGAAGAAAAACAATAACCATGGAAAATAAGGAGCCAAATAAAAACAAGAGATCCCATAGATGGTGGGATGCGAAATGCGATGAGGTGATCGGGAATAGGAAATCTGCTCTTTCTGCTTTTAGGAAACATAAATCCATTCACTTCTGGGTTGAATACAAAAGGTGCCGTGCGTTGGCTAAAAAGACTCTCAACGAGAAGAAGAAAGAAAATTTCAAGGAATTTTGCCAGGGAATAAACAGATTTACGGACCCTGGATATGTCTGGAGGACTATCCGTATATTTAAGAAGGCCAAGAATAACGTTACTTGGAATAAATGGCAGTCCACTGACAGAGAATCGGAAATTAGGAGAACGACGGACAGCTTGTCCCCCCCTACTGTCGGTCACAAACCTTATAATAACTTCATGAGAGCTAGCGGTGAGTTTGATACCCCTTTTTTGAGGGCGGAGCTGGATAGGGCTATAACTATGGCCAGGAGAGACTCTGCACCGGGGCTGGATGGCGTGGAATACAAGATGTTACGCCTCTTGCCGGATTCAGGTAGGGAGTGCCTTTTGCAGCTATTCAATTCTGTATGGCGAACGGGAGTCCTCCCGGAGGATTGGCAACTGTATCAGGTTATATTTATTGACAAACCAGGACGAGAGAAGGTGCGACCTATTTCATTGTCATCTTGTGTGGGCAAACTGATGGAGAGACTCATTAATGAACGACTAATGTGGTGGGCGGAGAACGAGGATAAATTTAGCAAATCACAGAGCGGATTTAGACGGGGTAAATCTTGTGCCGATAACCTAGCACGCATTACGGCGGATATACGTGCCTCTATTTGTTCTAACGAATATACCCTGGCAGCCTTTTTGGATGTATCTGCGGCGTATGACTGTGTGAATTACTGGATCATGATGGACAAGCTGGTGGCGCTTCAATGCCCTGTAAACATTGCTAGATTCATCAGTAAATGGCTATACTGTAGAAGGGTGAGATTTACTATAAATTCTCAAGAATACGTGGATCGCCTTGTTTACGGAGGGCTCCCGCAGGGCGCGGTTCTTAGCCCTATCATGTATTCTTTATTCACGCAGGGTTTGTGCGCGGAGTTGCCGGAGGGAGTGGAGGCAGTAGAATTTGCCGATGATATTGGACTGTATGTATCTGGGATTAGTAGAAGAAGGAATCGTGAACTATTGGAGCGTGCCGTTAACGTGATCGCTGAAAGACTTAGGTTGATTGGTTTGGCACTCGAACCGAAGAAGACGGTACTGGTGGAATTTTCCAGGAGCGGTTACGTGGACAGGAACCTGTTTATCAATATACGGGGAACCAGGGTGTATAATAGTGGTGAGGCCAAATTCCTGGGAATATGGCTGGATAGTGGTTTGACTTTCCATCGGCAAACACAGGAGATAAGAGGAAAAGTAAATAGAGCCAATTCCATTATGAGATATCTTTGCCATGTTTCTACTGGTATGGAGACTAACACTGCATTAATGCTCTACAAGAGCCTCGTTAGATCTGTTATAGATTATGGTATCTTTGTGTATTTCCCTAGAGACGTCTCGTATACACTCAAGTTAGAACGAGCTCAATTTATGGGTATACGCACTGCTCTGGGGTACAGGAACAGTACCCCGAATAACGTAATCGTGGCGGAAGCAAAGGTCAGGTCTCTTCGTGACCGAGCTTTTATGCTTGGAAGTAATTTTATCAATAAAGCAATGGTGTACAACCAAAACGGCCTATGTCAGAAACTGCAGCGCGCCTTTGATTGCGAGAGTTATGCACGATTTCTCCTCCCTACGTATAGATTCTTTCTCCTGTCGGAGGTTTGGAGGTCTTCCTTGAAAAGAAGAGACTGGTTGGGCCCATCGCGGAGGTACGAGGTTTTCCAGGGGAATTATGACGCACATACCTTCGTTCCCTTGGTTGATTTTGACATCGGTTTGAAAAGAAAATACAAAAAATTTTCAGATGAAGTTTTGATCCGGGAGGTTACTTCTCAATATAATTTGGAATCGCCGGAAGTTGTCTTTACTGATGGATCTCAAGACGAAAACAAGAGATCTACTGGGGCCTCCCTGATTATCTGTGATCAGGAGATCGCATATAAAATTAGTCTCTCGTTTATGTGTTCGTCATACACTGCGGAGGCCTTCGCGGTGATGGCCGCGTTGCGGCTGTTGCTTTGTCAGATCGAGAGGAGGGCAAAAGATATGGTTATCCTATCGGATTGTAAGTCGGTGCTGATGAGTATTCGGAGCAATATACTGGATGTTCATAGGAATCAATATATTATAGAAGCTAGAAGAATATTGTTCGAGCTGTGTTATAAACACGAGAGGAGAGTCGTTCTTGTATGGATTCCCGCTCATAAGGGTATACTGGGTAACGAGTTGGCGGATGCATTGGCCAAGGAGGCTTCTACCGAGGAAGCGGACCCTACTATCGTCGTTCCGCTGAGCGATATGATGAGTAGTATAAGGAAAGTTACGTGGGAGACAACACAGAGCTCGATTGTGGCTGAGTCGGCGTACAAGGGTGCTTTCTACTTCTCGAATTTCTATGAACGACGGGCCACTAAACCATGGTTTTCGAAGTTGGATAAGGAAAGATATTTTATAACTTGGATTAATAGAGTGAGAGCAAACCACTTCAACTTAGGTTCTTCTCTGAAGAGAAAGGGATACGTCGATAGTGAGAGATGTGACTGTGGTCATGAGAGGGAAGATTTGAACGTGATTCTGCAGTGTCGCCACTATGACGAGCCGAGAATTAAAATGGATAAGGATCTGAGAGCAATTGGTTTTCTGGAAGAGATAGACATTATTAAACTAATTAAACGTAAAAATTGGAAAGTTTTGAATATAATATTTCAATTCATTAAGTCGACTAAGAGAATTATATAAATAGTATGAATAAATATTCCAGATAGGTTGAGTGCAAAGTCTTATTGTTGGGTTAAGTGTAGAGTGTTACAGATAGGTTAAGAGTCCATGTGTCAATCACTGAATGGTGTAAGACACTGAAAAGCTCTCACCCGAGAGCGACTGAAAAACCCCCCTTAAAAAACCAATGGAGGTTAGGTGTTTATCGCGAGCGAGCAATCTCAAAATTCTCTAAAAAACGCCAGGGTAAACCAAAGGATGATGTCGCTAATCGGTAAGTGAAATATCGGAGATGCCGAGCTGCCCTAGATATAGAGGTCGATGTTGAATCTTAATAATGCGAAAATATACCGGCGATGCGCCGCGTAGCGGGCGCGAGTCGAATCCTCTCGCCGTGCGAGCCCGCGTTGCCGCTCGCGCCGCACAATCGTGGACGACGGAAGACGCGCGGTGCGGAATTCATCTGAAAGTAATAATGTGGAAAATTGATCCAATATGTAATCATTGTTAAGCAAAAAAGTTTAAAACTTAAGCACCTAAAATGTGTTATTCAGGTGTAAAAGTTAAACTACCGTCTTTAAATCAACTCGACTCCTTATGGAACTCCTTTAAGAAAAACGACTCCGGGGCGAAGCCCGGGTAACCAGCTAGTATATATATATATATATATATATATATATATATATATGTAGGTCCAGAAGTATGTTCCGGGACTTTTATTTTTTACATCGGTATATTCCAGGACATTTGGCAGTTTCCAGGACTGTCCTGGAAAAAATTCATGTCCTACGGCACGTTTCGGGACAATTTTTTGAATCTGATTACATATATATGCGTTATATTCCAGGACTGTACATTTCAAAAAACGTAAACAGTCCCGGAACATACCTCTAGACCTACATATATATATATATATATATATATATATATTAAGAAACTGGTTTTTTGAACCTTTTGGATCCTCCCCTGCCCGCAACGTAGCGTCTATACGTGGGGACTTTTAATATGTTGAATAGTACTCTAAAACAAGCCTGTTTACAAAGTTTCAACCCAGTCAGTATTATTTTCTCCAAATCGACAAATTTTGAGTCATTTTACTGGGCTATTGGTTTATTTTAAATTTTAAGGTTATATTTATGGCGAAACAGAAAAGTTGTTTACAAACAAGAAACATATTATGCAGATCTTGTAGCAAAACACGGTGCCTTCAAAGATATTCTGAATACTAGACTTTGTTTCAGTATATTATGTAATATACTTGATATAAAGTATATAAGTATATCATTTATATCATAATTATATTCATTTCCTTCAAATACATTTTCCTCAGATAAATGCATTTTTAGTATTCTTCAGTTTTGCGAATCTGCAAGATTATGTGTTTTCATTGGTACACACGATCAACATGGCGATAGCATCAATGTTTCAGCGATTGAGCGATATGCTTCGTAGTTAAAATAATTCAAACTACAAAATTAACCACGAAAACATTTAGCTTACATCGAGAGCTTTCAAAAACTATATAATAAAGTATATTTTTCTTTAATTTTTCTTTTCTTGGATTTTTCTTTTCTTGGATTGATGAATGGATGAATGGATGAATGGGTTAATGGATGAATTGATGAATGGATTTAATAAATAAATTAATGAATGAATAAATGGATGAATGGATAAATGGGTGAATGAATGAATGGATTTAATAAATAAATAAATGAATGAATGAATAGATGAATGGATGAATGGATGAATGGATGAATGGGTGAATGGATGAATGGGTGAATGGATGAATGGATTTAATAAATAAATAAATGAATGAATGGATGAATGGATGAATAGGTGAATGGATGAATGGATTTAATAAATAAATGAATGAATGAATGAATGAATGAATGATAATTTATGTTTTTTTTTTAATCGATAGAGTATCATTCAAGGAAGGTTGGTATTGAATTTGGCGATGATCGGTAAAGGAATTCTTTTTAAAAAAAATTTTTAATTTTTTTAGAAATGTCCGTGGTTGTTCTAACTTCCGTAAATATTGAGAAAATAAATATAATCATATATAATCATATATAAACATATATAATGATGTTATATATATGTAAATATATATAATCATATAAGACCATATATAGTCAATATATATTAAACATTACAAGGAAGGTTGGTATTGAATTTGGCGATGATCGGTAAAGGGGTTCTTTTAAAAAAAAATTTTAATTTTTTTAGAAATGTCCGTGGTTGCTCTAACTTCCTCAAATATTGAGATATCGGGCTGTTTTTTTTGACGTAGAACTACGTCTTTCTCGGGGGGTATGCGGGTACGACTGCAACGTTTTCATGCAACGTTTTCTTGCAACGTTTTCATGCAACGTTTTCTTTTTCTCGAAAAGTATTAAAGAAAAATATACTTTATTATATAGTTTTTGAAAGCTCTCGATGTAAGCTAAATGTTTTCGTGGTTAATTTTTCGATATGGGTTTGTTCTGGAAAAGTATTAAAGAAAAATATACTTTATTATATAGTTTTTGAAAGATCTCGATGTAAGCTATGGGTTTTCGCAATTTCATAAATAAATAAATGAATGAATAAATGGATGAATGGATTTAATAAATACATAAATGAATGAATGAATGGATGAATGGATGAATGAATGAATGAATAATGAATAAATGGATTTAATAAATAAATAAATGAATGAATGGATGAATGGATGAATGGGTGAATGGATGAATGAATGAATGGATGAATTGATGAATGGATAAATGGATGAATGGATGAATGGATGAATGGTTGAATGGATTTAATAAATAAATAAATGAATGAACTCTATCGATTAAAAAAAAAAAACAACCCAATATCTCAATATTTGCGGAAGTTAGAGCAACCACGGACATTTCTAAAAAAATTAAAATTAAAAAAAAACCCTTTACCGATCATCGCCAAATTCAATACCAACTTTCCTTGAATGATACTCTATCGATTAAAAAAAAACAGCCCGATATCTCAATATTTGCGAAAGTTAAAGCAACCACAGACATTAAATCTGCACATCTAAAAAAATTAAAATAAAAAAAAAACCCCTTTACCAATCATCGCCAAATTCAATACCAACCTTCCTTGAATGATACTCTATCGATTAAAAAAAAAAACAGCCCGATATCTCAATATTTGCGAAAGTTAGAGCAACCACAGACATTAAATCTGCACATACATACAGACATACGGACAGGCGATTTTGATGCGATATTTCGACATTTTAGAACACTCTGAACATATTGGCATCAAAAACTCAAAAACCAATCTCTTCGTTGGTTTCTTCTACCCCTATTTCATATATAAATCACTTAAATTTGGTTGATTAAACCCAACTTTATACGCAATCAAAGGTTCATATACGAAATTCACGAAAACAAAGCTTCCTCTATGAGGAAGCAAAAAGCATTTTGTAGGTAAAATGTTACAGTTTGTGGTATTTGTATTGAATTTTGTGAAAAAAATTTTTTTATCAAACTGCAGTGTTAAATATGTGTACGTTTAAGGAATAAATCAACATTTTTAATTTTAGCACCAAACAAGGAAAACAGAAACATTTTTTTAAGTCACCGATACCACGTTAAAGCTGACATTTTGAGCTTTAAAATACTTTTTTTTGTTTGCTCTACGATGATTTTTCATCAAGTTACGTCATTTTTTCTAAAAAATACAGGTTTTGCTTCAAAGTCGTGTAAATCGGTCAAAAAAAAATCGTAGAAAAATTTAAAAAAAAGCATTTTGTAGGTAAAATTATGTAGTTTATGAAACGTTAATTGAATTTTTTGAAAAAAAATTTTTTAATTGAGTTTCAAGTAGTTAAACATAAGTTAATTTTAAGGAACAAAACAATGTGTTCTTTTTTAAGGCGTACAACAAAAAAAATAAAAAAATTTTAAAAATCCACCGAAAGTGCGTTAAAGTTGAAACTGCAAGCTTCAAAATGCTTTTTTAAATTTTTTTTACGGTAATTTTTCGCCGACTTACAGCAGTTTGAAAATAGCCTAATTTTTAGGGTTTATGAAGTGTTCCCTATTTTTTTGTACGAGTGTATTTAATTATATATAACCACATATAATTATATAACCATATATGGTTATATATAAATGTACGTGGTTATATCTAATTATATCTAATGTCGATTTTATATATAATCATATGTGATTATATCTAACGTAATAAATATTTTTTATATATTAAAAAAGATTAAAAAAGAAATCTGTTAACTTCGATTAAGGAATAAAGCATTAATAAATTAAGTGTATATTTTTTTCAAAAGCCAGAATCAAAAGTGAAATGATTTACATTTACATATAACTTGGCGCTGCTTGGCGTGAGATACTGCCGTGTCTTTTGATACCATTCTTATACCACTGTTTGTCAAATTTTAAATACGAGAAATAAATCCTATCGGATGCCATCTATCGGATAATCCGAATTTAAGTTTATATATGGTTATATATAATCATATATAATCTACATGGATAAATGCTTAATTCTTATACATATACTTTATATATAAATTATATGAATTTATATATAATCATTTCAAAATGTATGTGAAACTTTATATATATATATATATATATATATATATATATATATATATATATTCAATAGGATTCGTTTCTCGTATTTAAAATTTGACGGACAGTGGTATAAAAACGGTATCAAGAGACACGGCACTGTCTCATGTCAAGCAGTGCCAAGTTGTAACATATGCATGGAATAAATCATTTCACTTTTAATTCTATAGCTTTTGAAAAAATATACATCTTAATTTATCAATGCTTTATTATCGAAGTTAACAGTTCTTTTCCAATATATATTGACTATATATGGTCATATATGATTATATATAATTATATATGATCATATAGAGACAAAATTCATATATAATTGCATTATATATATATATATATATATATATATATATAACCATATATATTTATATATGATTATATATAATTTTTTTCCCGGGTACGCACACATGACCTGCAGTATTATTTTATAATACTGAATTATATAATATTATGTAACAAATTTTTGAATTTAATATCCATAATATATATAAAAACGATTAAATTAAAATTTTAAATTTAGGATTAAATATCTGCAGCATATATGATGACTTGCGAATCTATATCTATACAGATATAGTGCTATATCTGGTTGTACATAGGACAAGATTAGGCATATTAATATATCTGGCTATATATGACTTCATATTGTTGTATATAATGCTATATCTAGTTATATGTCGGATGCAGTACTCACATATCATCATATCTGGCTTCACATACATTTATATACGATTAGATATAGTGTTATATCTGGCTGTATATAGCGCCAGATTAGTCACATTAATATATCTGGCTATATATGACTGCATATATAGTTGTATATAATACTACTAGATTTTTCGCCCGTGCTTCGCGCGGGCTCAAAATCTATTCCCCTCTCCCCAAACTCACTCATTAATTAGGAGCACCAATAGAACCCCATAAAACCCAATTTTCAATCCCATAGTAGCCATCTCCATAAAATTAATAATTTTTTGGTTTTTTAACCAACCAATTTCATCAAAATCATCAACAAAAAATTATAAAAATTTTGGCACCGGTTTCAAGAAAATCGATCCATTAATAAAAAATTATCCATTAATAAAAAATTAAACATCCTCCAAAAATTTAAAAAATTTTGGCACTGGTTTCAAAAAAATCGGTCAATTAATACTTATTATTTCTCAACAAAAAATTATCCATAAAAATTATCCATTAAAAGAATTATCCATAAAAAAATTCAGCTTGATATCTCAAAGTTTGCGGAAATTGAAGCAATCACGTATATTTTTTTTTAACAGAAATCGTAAACCATCTTTACTATTAGCAATTTTTCTAATTCTATTACATTCTTTAGTTCTTTCTACCCCTATCTATATATATAAGTACCTGACGTCTGTATGTCTGTCTGTCTGACCGCAAACTACTTGTTATTTTCCGAGAAATTGGAAAAATTTCGTAACCGGTTTCAAAAAACCGGTCTTAATCGCTCACGAATTGAAGTGACTGGTTAATTCCCAAAAAATTTGAAAAAATTCTGATACCGGTTTCCAAAAAAATCGGTAACAAAAAATTATACACTTTATAGCATTCCCCGGAAAATTCTACCCCTGTTTCAAATATAACTCTTTGAAATTCGGTCAATTATTTCCCGAAAAATTAGAAAAATCGGTTTCCAGAAAATCGGTAACAAATCCTACATACAACATATTTCATTTAAAACTAATCGACCTATGAACGATTTTAATTCCCGAAAATTATAATTAAAAAGATTTATTTTTTTTGCCTTTGCAGCTTTCTCCATTTCATAATTTAGTGCTGCTCTTAGCAATAGATCATCCTGACCGTCTTCTAATGTACATTTTTTAAAAAATCACGTATATCTTTTTAAACAAATATCGGAAACGTTTCAAGAAAATCAGTACATTAATGAAAAATTAAACTCACGGTTTCAAAAAAAATTAGCATATACAATTCTTTGAGATTTGGTCAATTATTTCCAGAAAAATTGGAAAAATTTTGGAACCGGTTTCCAGAAAGATTGGTAACGAAAAATTATACACTTTATGGCAATCCCCGGGAAATTCAATTAATTTCCGAAAAATTGGAAAATTTTCTGATACCGATTTCCCCAAAAATTGGTAACGAAAAATTATACACTTTATAGCAAATTCCCGGGAAATTCTACCCCTACCTCATATAATTTTTTAAGATTCGGTTAATTAATTTCCGAAAAATTGGAAAAATTTTGTAACCGGTTTCCAAAAAGATCGGTAACAAAAAATTATACACTTTATAGCACTTCCCGGAAAATTCTACCTCTGTTTCATATATAATTCTTTTAAATTCGGTCGATTATTTCCCGAAAAAATTGAAAAATTAGAAAAATCGGTTTCCAGAAAATCGGTAGCAAAATACTATACAAAATACTATACGTATATCTTTTTAAACAAATATCGGAAACGTTTTAAGAAAATCAGTACATTAATAAAAAATTAAACTCACGGTTTCAAAAAAAATTAGCATATACAATTCTTTGAGATTTGGTCAATTATTTCCAGAAAAATTGGAAAAATTTTGGAACCGGTTTCCAGAAAGATTGGTAACGAAAAATTATACACTTTATGGCAATCCCCGGGAAATTCAATTAATTTCCGAAAAATTGGAAAATTTTCTAATACCGATTTCCCCAAAAATTGGTAACAAAAAATTATACACTTTATAGCAAATTCCCGGGAAATTTTACCCCTACCTCATATAATTTTTTAAGATTCGGTTAATTAATTTTCGAAAAATTGGAAAAATTTTGTAACCGGTTTCCAAAAAGATCGGTAACAAAAAATTATACACTTTATAGCACTCCCCGGAAAATTCTACCTCTGTTTCATATATAATTCTTTTAAATTCGGTCGATTATTTCCCGAAAAAATTGAGAAATTAGAAAAATCGGTTTCCAGAAAATCGGTAGCAAAATACTATACACTTTATGGCACTCCCCGGGAAATTCTATCCCTATTTCATGTACCCTTGATAAAAATTCGGTCCACTAACGAATGAGTAGTTTGCGGTCAGACAGACAGACAGACATACATACATACATACAGACGACGGTACTTATATATATAGATATCTAGTTATATGTAGAGTGCACTACTCACATATCATTATATCTGGCTTCACATAAAATTATATACATTTATATACAAGTAGATATGGTGCTATATCTGGTTGTATGTAGGACAACTGAGTGCACATGTGGCCATGTATAATTAGATATAACCCCATATAAAAACATATAATTATATATAATTATATATATACCAGATATAATTATATATGATTATATCTAATCATTTTTTCCCGGGAGAAATTGAAACTACTTGATAATTGAATTGACTCGTTATACCTATTAATGATTTAGTACTTATATAATTGTGTTAACGACAAAAATTGATCTATATCTAATATACATCTTACATGCACGCACGCATGCACCCATACATGCACATACGCATGTATAAATCTTTGGGCAAATATGTCATGCAGTCACAGAGAATATTAATAAGGAAAATTTGTATAGTTTTTAGTTTGCAATAAAATGCAAGTAAAATCTTCTTTTGTACTCATGACCTCTTCGCGTTCTTAAGGTCATTTTTGTTTTTTAAAATAAATACCTGTTTTTTATGACATATTTGTGTAATGGGAGGTAAAAGGAATTAAAATTTATTGGGTAAAAAAAATTGCTAATATGCGTCGTTAAACTGAATGAAAAAGTCTTGTATTGTTTTGCGAGTTTTTCAATAATTAATAAGAAATTGATTAATATAAAAACCTGCAAATGAGCATGCATTTAGGCGATTCCGCGGCGAGGCACTGAGAGGAGCACGCGCCTAATAGCCTAATTACCAATGACCGCTGAGCTGTCTTTTGTCACTGAATCGCGCTGACTTGTGGATTTTTAATAATTAACTTTTTATTTATAATTAATATCAAAAAATTCGCAAAATAGTACAGACTTTTATATTTAATCGAGAATCTGCTCTACTTATTAGAGCTCATGAAAACTAGTTAATTCAATTAACCGTTTAATTAGTTAAAAACAAATGCACTGGTTAAAATTGATTAATCGGTTAATTCGTTAGAGTGATTAATATTATTTATATTGAACGTTAATAACTTAAAAACTAATTAACCAAATCTTAAGGTATTATATATGAAATAGGGGTAGAAAAAACTGAGGAATATAATAGAATTCAAAAAATTGTTAATAATAAAGAGGTTATCAATTTCTGTCTAAAAAAATCTAAGTGATTGCTTTAATTTCCGTAAATTTTGAGATATCAAGCTAAATTTTTTTTTATGGATGGAGTATCATTAAAGGTAGGTTGGTAATTGAAAATGGCGAGAATCGGTGAAAAGGTTGCCTATTTTTGCCTAAAAAGTGTATAAGTTATACATGTCATCTTATATAGAGTATCATTAAAGGAAGGTTGTTTTGAATTTGGCAAGGATTGTTGAAGAGGGTACCGATTTATGCCTAAAAAATGTATAAGTTATTTGATGGATAGAGTATTTAAAAAAAGTTGTTATTGAATTTGGTGAGGATCATGGGTAATGTGGAAAGTTATTGAAAATATGTGTTTATGAATTATCAAATAAGGGAAAGTTATTTTTTATTTTATGAATTATATATTAGTGGATATAAGATTAGCTAGAACACAAATGTAATAACACAAATAGAGTTGTTTAAAAAAAAAGACGCCTGGGCGAAGCCCTGGGTAACCAGCTAGTTTATTATATAAAGAACCATATAAACTATGAACATTAAGTAAGAAAAAACGCTTTGTTTCATATATGCATTTATTATAAAAACTCTGCAAGTTTAAACATAAAAATGATAATTTTTTATTAAATTAAATTCTTGTTTCTTCTAACATCAAAATTTCAAAATGCAGAGGCAACAAGATTATAGTCATATAATTTTAGTCATATAACTGTATAATGACACAAATATTAAATTATACAGAAAGAAACCACATATAAAGTTGCTAATTACATCAGCGTCAGCTTACTAACTTAATTTGTAACGTAAAAGTCATACAGTAAAAAAAAAAGAGAATAAAAACACAACAAATAAAGAAATGAATTATGTGAAATAAGAAACATATACAATACATATATGTATATTGAAGGTGCTGCTATACCATACCATTTCTTACGTAAGTGATCCGAAGTTTGAACTTTATCTTCAATACTATACACAGTTATATACTATTGTGAAATTCCAATGAAAATAACAAGTAATCAAGATACTAACTTTTTATTTTATTAGTGACTAATTAGTTCCAGCAATAAATCCGCAATCGTATTAACTGATTAATCGCTTAATCGAATAATAAATGTTTCTTTCGGTTACAATCAGTTAATCGATTGCAACTGATTGTTGCAATTTTCAAATATTTTTATCAACAAAAATTAATATAAAAAAAACAGAATTTCTGTATTCAATAAGAAAAAATATGTTTAGGTTACCAAATGTTCAAAGTGATAGTTATTAATAAAGTAAAAATACTGAATAAAGTTCCGAAAATAGTCCATCTCCGATTTCGATGAAACTTTGTAAAAAAAAACTTTATTTTAGATTAAAATAAAAGCCTTTAAACCGAATTTTCCGACTTCTACAAGAAAATCATTTTTTTTTAGATAAAATAGTAAAAAAGAATGGTAAGTGTGGTAATTATTTAGTTTAGAGGAGCAACCTCCTGTGACCTTGACCTTGACATAGAGAGCACTCTCCTAAGTAACATTTTAAAGGTTTTAGCCGTTCGTTATTTATTAAAAAGTTATTAACAAAAAAGTTTAAGAAATATAACAGTTTATGTCAGTCCTAAGGGAAAGTCGTTTTTCTTCAAACGACTTCATTTGTGTTTCAATATCCTTAATCAAAAAAATTCCTTTATCAGGCAATGGCTTATCAGGCAATTGCAAAAAATCCTTTATATTCATTTTTATTCAAATTTTATTATATTTATTTATTATATTAATTAAATTATAATATTTAAAATTGCACAATATATTTTTTATTCAATACCGATTCTCAAAAAGTAACGAAAAACTATACAGTTTATAGCACTCCCCGGGAAATTCTACCCCTGTTTTATATACAATTCTTTAAGATTTGATCAATTATTTCCCGAAAAATTCGAAAAATTTCTGATACCGGTTTCCAAAAAGATTGGTAACGAAAAATTATACTCTTTATGGCACTCCTCGGTAAATAAAAAATAACATTATCACACCATCCCCAAAAAATTCTATCCCTGTTTCATAAATAATTCTTTAAGATTTGGTTGAAAACTGTACATTTGCATAGCGGACAAACATACATACATTTTTTCAAGAAAATCGGTTCATTAATGAAAAATTAAACCCATCGACACCATCCCTAACAAATTAGACAAATTTTGGTCGGTCAATTAATTCCCGAAAAATCGGAAAAATTTTGATACCGGTTTCCAAAAAGATCGGTAACAAAAACTTATACACTTATAGCACTCCCCGGAAAATTCTACCTCTGTTTCATATATAATTCTTTGAGATTCGGTCAATTATTTCCGGAAAAATTAGAAAAATTAGAAAAACCGGTTTCCAGAAAATTGGTAACAAAAAACTATACACTTTATGACACTTCCCGGGAAATTCTACCCCTATTTCATATATTTTTAGTAAAAATTCTGTCCATTAATGTAGGAGGAGTTTGCGAACAAACATACATACATTCATTTTTATAAAGATAGAGATAGAGATTTTGATAACGCTATACGTTATACATTTTTCTAATACACTAATAAAATAAAACATTTTAGCAAAATATTTTAAAATTCTATTTTTTTTTTTGGTAATTATGCAGAGATAGAGAGCCATTCCCAATTTCAATAATTTTCAGATATGTTTTAAGGTCATCACTCTGAGTACCTTTGAACGGTTTTAGCCGGCGGTTATTATTTGTTAAAAAGTTATTAACAAAAAAGTTTAAGAAATATAATAGTTTGTGTCAGTGCTAAGGGAAGTAATTTGCTGATATGTTATATTGCTAACATGTTAAAAATTATATTTTCACAACACCTCCACGGAAAGTTCGACTTTCCATGCCTGTGATCACTCTCCGCCCGCTATGCCGTCCTGGCGTGAAATGGCCACTCTCGTCTCTCTCTAGGTATGGAGGTCGAACTTTCCGTAAAGATATTGTGAAAAATATCGTGTGCACCCCGGGCACTTTCGCCCCTTGGTGCACAATATACTATTCTCAGTTATATTTGTTAATATTTTCTTCTTAATGAACAACGAGCACCGGCTGCAATTTTTACAATATTACTCTATGTGATGATCTTGATAACATATTTCAAAATTATTGAAACTGAAAGTGAACTTCCTATCTCTGCTATCATAATTACCATTTTTTTACGTAGAAATCTTAAAATTGTTCATTAGCCAGATAATTAAGCCAGATAGTTTAGCTAGATAATTAAAATTTGAATACCTTGGAAACTATATACGTTTTCGTACATTTGCATTTGTGACATTCGATTACATTTAGTAAGAACTACGTACCTGTAAAATTTAATTAAAATCAGAGGGGAGTAGCCTTCTAAAGTTAAGCCCTATTTTCATATAAAATAATAAAAAATATAATTTCCATTAAAAAATTTAAGTTGCCCGTTGTTTGACTTATAGTAGCGCCACCTATGGTGAATAATGTCATCTTGTGTCCCTTTTGATTCCCAATAAGTTTTGTCTAAAACATTTTTCATGGAAAGCATATATCTTATGAGATATTTGTCTTTAACATTATAAATGGTTCACCTTATATACATATATGTATATGTACGCATAATAATTCAGAGAACATTAAAACATCTCATAGGATGTTTGAAAGACGTTTTAAAATTGAGACGTCTTATACAGTTACATATTATAAAAGATATAAAATGCATACAAAGTAATTTGATTTATGATATTAGAGCTATTTAATAATGCGCAAGCATTTATGTTTTAATTATACTATTAATTTTAATTACATAACAAATTGCATGCCTTAAATAAACTATATAAAAATAAAATTAATATTAAATAAATAAGTACAATATTAAACATGCATGCAATCGTGCATATGTACTGTATAAATTGTAACAGAAAGTAAAAGGGACGCAGAAATATTTAATCTTATAACACATACAACTTTTGCTGAACACACTTACTAATATTTGTATTTGTCTTATTCCGGCAGATTTCTACATCCATTCTCGACATCGATAATAGCTCTGCTATTTTGTCCGTGACATCATCACTAAGATCTATTGCCTATAATAAATACAGAGAGTCATGAGTAATAGTAAATAAGTAGAAATTTAAGTGACAGAATAAATAATGGTATTAACCATGTGTAATACATTAATATACATATATATCAGATTATTGATACGATGATATATGATATAAATTACATTTTAACCAGCTTTTAATAAAAATAAAATTAAAAGATAATATATTATTTTTAAGAATATTAAGATTAAATAAATTAATAAAAAATTAGTAAAAAAAATTTGATAAAAATAAAATTAAAATTCAAAACATTATTATAAAAAGATAACAAAATTCTGTCACAAGAAAGATTTCCTTATGATAAAAGCATTTTCTCTCTACATATATATTTCTCGTATATTTATTTTTGATAAAAACTTTATCTTATTTGTCCTAATTGATGATAATATTGCTGTGACTTGATGTCACTTAAATTATATGTACACATATATTACACATTTAATTATATATTACATATTATAAGATTACTTACACACGCAATGGTGATAAACAAGTTAAAAAAGAGTATTATTTGTTTCATGATTTCCGAATTTTCTATATACGTTTTTCCTATACGTGTTTTCTATACATCTTTCGACGACAAACTACAATCGGCAATTCCAATTCACTCGTCCAGCAGTATACTGCTGGTGATATCTCGATATATAATATTTATATACCATATATACGACGATAAATATTACGAGGTTTATGTATTACCGGGGTTATCACGCAGAATAGCTGCGTAAACTTGTTAAGAAATGTTCTCAGTGCTCGACAAGCATTGGCGTGCAATGCTTGTGTTTTTGTGGAATCTGTTACAACTATTAGACTGAATTAATCTAATATAATCGGTGCATTGGAGTCAGATTTTTAATTAATGCTCATTATACACTTCTCACAAAAATTAAAGGAACACTTTCTTTAAAAATAGGCAAAATTCAAGCAACTGTAACTTTGTTAAAAATGAACGAAATTTAAATATAAAAAAAAGGATTTTAAAGCTTGAAATCTCTACTTTCGAAGGGTTACTCTTATTGCTTTCTCATAGAGAAAGCTTTATGATGGTGAAATAGTTATTTGTGTAACAAGTGCTGTAAGATGGAAATTGGAAAGATGGAAACTCGCCTCTGGCTCGTGCGTCCACTCCGCACGTCCAATTTTCAACTTAACACACGTGTTACACACCCTATTTTATGTTGCAAGTGCGTGGAAAGTGGCCCATTGCGCGCGTGTCACACGCGGAATGGGCCACTTTCCATGCACGTGTGACATAAAAATTTTTTTCGAGATTTTGATGAAAATAGGTTTAAAATGTTCCAAAATGTCGAGAAATCATATTAGTAGAAAATGTCCGGAAGTATGTATGTATGTGTGTACGGATTTTTGTACACGCATCTACTTCTACAATTTTTTAGATATCGGGTTGAAATTTTGCACACAAATAGAGTATCATAGATAGTTCTTCTTTAATTTTCTTAAAATCCGTCGACCGTTATGGATTTTAAGAAAATTTTCGTTTTTTAGAAAAATGTGTGTTTTACGCTGTAGCTTTCTCAATATTTGAGATATTGATCTATTTCTAATTCTATTATATTCTTCAGTTTTTTCTACCCCTATTTTATATATAATTTTTTAAGATTTGATTGATTAGATCCATTTTTTAACGCGATCAAAGATACATACTTTTTTTAGAAATATGTGTGGCAAATTTTGAAATATCGGGCTATTTATAGTTTTATTATATTCTTGGCTTAATTATCTAGATCGGATCATGATCTAAGATCGGTATGATCCAAACAATTAAGTCAAGATCGGGGCATGATCCAGACAATTAAGCCAAGATCGGGGCATGATCTAGACAATTAAGCCAAGATCGGGGTATGATCCGGACAATTAAGCCAAGATCGAGGGACGATCCAGATAATTAAGCCATAGTTTTCGTGTAAATTGAGAATTAATCGTGCAAATTAGAAACTTAAACATTACTTTTTCGTTAAAATTTGAACTTTAGAGTTCGAACAATGTTAATTTCCTGTAAATTAAGAAGATCTTAAAGAATTATATATGAAATAGGGGTAGAAAAGACTGAAGAATATAATAAAATTAGAAAAATTTCCAATATTATAAAATTTTAACCCTTAAAGATTATATCTCAAATCTCAACCGCTTGTCAAAGAATTATATATAAAATAGAGGTAGAAAAGATTGATCAATAAAAATATATAAAAATTGCCAATATATAATAAAAAAGTGTATAAATTTGAAACTTGCACATTTTGCTTCCTATCTACGGATTTCTCGTAATTTCAAACGGTTATAGCTCAATAACTAAACAACCAAATCTTAAGGACGTTCTCTTATCCTTATACTAGAGAAAATCGATTTTCTTAGGATTTTCTTGAAACTGTGAATATACGTTAATTTAGGTGTGCTTTATGCGTGGTATAAATTTCAGTATCTCTTCCGGTATAAAAAATAAAGATACTGAGCCTCAAAGTAAAAAAAAAATTAAAATTTAATTTTTTTTAGTTTTTGCATTTTTTCCTTATAGAACTCGACGAGAGGAGCAACTTTGGTCCTCTTGGCCAACCTTGTATCTCTTACCGTTTGGCCTGGAAAACCTTTTCATTAGTAAAAGTTGAAACTTTGGAAAGACTTAAAAATATAATAAAATTACAAAAAGTGCGCCAAACCAGTCGCAATTTATTTAATTCTAAATCTGTTGTAGGGTCGGTGCACTATTTGTGGCCACTTTAAGGAATTTTGACGAAATAAATGCGTTTTAATTAAATTCTTTTTGTTATGTAACGCTTTTTAGTACTTTAATATGTTCTTAAGAATTTTTTAGATAAGAAACTTAAGATTGCGGCAAACAAATAAACTTAAATAAATGTTTCAAAAATAAAAATTATATCATAAGTTCCGACTTCACCGTTTTTGGCCACCAAAATACCAGTTTTCGTCACAATAAGTTTTGGCCACATAATGAAACTAAGGTTAATTTCTAATTAAACAATTAATAAATAGGTATATATAATAAACATTATAATTTATTTATATATATATAGCATATCATACGTAATTTCTATCAACTAATATCGAGAATTTAAAAAATTTATGTATTTTATGAAGGTTCATACGTCATTAATAGTAACTTAACTTTTTTTAATTAGAATTGTAAAATAAAATATTAAATAAAATTGTAAAATAAAAATATCAAAAAATTAACATTGTTTATGTTTGGCGCTCGCCACATTGTATATATTGTAGTCATTAGTCTAGTCACATTTATGTTCATATTCGCTGTATATAATAGTCTTTCCAGTACCTATAAGTTTTGCGTATTTTCGGTGACTCACGCGAAACGTCGGCAGATCGCGATCGACGCGTAAAATCGATATTTTCGCGACTCACCAATCGGTGCTGCCCTCGTTCACCCCACGAGGGCACCCGCAGGAGGAAAGTGCAAGTACTCGCTTGCGACACTTTTCCAGCGCCGCGAGCACGATTCACTCATCGTCACGACGTCTCGGGGTGCACACGCTATACGTGCACACTCGAACATCCGAGAGGCCACACAGAGCTCGCTCTCCGGAAGTGCGAACGCTTTCTCTGCCTGCCATGCTCGCTGCTTCTGCTTGCCTTGCTGCCTTGCTTGCCACCCTGCCTTGCCTTGCTGCCTTTGCTTGCTGCGCTGCCTTGCATGCTGCCTACGAGCTTGCTAGAGAGACGAATTCTCCAGGAGACGACGGCCTCCCGAACGGTGAGTCGCATTTTGCTTAATTTCGTTAATTCGCTTTGGGGAGACGATACACACCTCCTCTGATCCTTCGAGTCACGTAGTTCGCACCAATTTGCTAATCCGGGAAACACTTAAACGTCGCCCGAGCAGTTTAAAATAATTCATCTATTAGAGTTTTTTCTTTTCTAAGACTTTCTTGTTTTATAGCAGTTTGTAATTTTTTAGCAATCATTTCATCCTTTTTTTTTCCTTCTCTCGTTGTTTTTTTTCTCTATTTCTCTTTTCTTTCTGCTTTTATTCTTAAATTTTCTTCTCGTTTTATCGTTAATTCTGTTTTCTCTTTTTGTCTTTGCTGTAACAATAATCGCTTTTTATTCTCTTCTTGTTTTTTTAACTGTAACCAGCGATCACTTGTAATCACTGAAGGTAATTGTATTTTATTTATATTTTTCTTTTTTGATGACTTTTTTACTTCAGGATAAACTAAAATGTTTTTCAAAGTTTCTTCTCTGCTGTTTGAGATTACTGATATTTGCGTTGTACAAATTTCCTGAATATTATTAGTTAAATCATTGTTTAAACAATTTTCATGCGGTTCATGGACATTTCAGTTGCAAATTATAAACGATAAAAATATAATGTATTTGGCATATTTAACTTACCTAATTTGTCCTCCAGACATGGATACACAACAATCTCGGTCAATAACAACGGTGTATAAGTATTTCAAATAGTTATACGTACGTCGTATAGGCATTAGGTACACCTACACGAATAATAACGATACTGGATGATTATTTGGCCACAACTGGAACACTGCAACAACCAGTTCTGGCCATCTCATGGCCAAAAATGGAGAATTATATTAATACATGATCTAGTTTTCGACACTCATTATTTTTTTTTAAATAAAAGTCAAATACGTAGTTATGCATTTTGAGGTCAATTTTTAGACTTTCCGCAAGCCAATTACACAAACATTACTCACAATTATGTATTTTACACAATTATTATAACGTTTAACTTACTTCGTATCCTTAACGTTTTCCACAAGAAAATGCAACAGTTCACACACTTTGGTTATATAAACCGTAGTTTTTTCATAAAACAAATTCTGTACTCTGCATCGGCGGGTAGCTTGACCAACACAAATACCGTAAAAACAAAATCCTCCAATTTACGTAGCGCGAACATAAATCATTAACTAAATAATTCGAAAGATTCGTCGAAGTGGCCACAAATGAAGCAGTGGCCACAAATGGTGCACCGACCCTACTCAGGCCACCACGATTCCATACAACAATAGCTGCGGGCGATCTCGCCGTGTCGGCCCTGCCGACAGGCGGTCGTCCTCGCAATTGATACCTACTTTCGGCGGGCGATCTCGCCTTGCCGAATCACGGCAGACGATCGTCCTCGCCTCGGATATCCCCAAGCACAAAATAGCCAGAATCGCAGACGATTCCGCGGCTAGCCACACTAATCCCAAGATTCCTCGCGAAACCCGGCAATTCCGCGGCATCGCGCCAATCCCGACGACTCTACGGCCTTACCCAACGCACGACACAATACTCGACTTCCTCGAGGGCCCGAGCACTCTACGACTTAATTACGAGACCGAGTGCCACCCACAATACATTGCCACTCGCGAAACGTATTTTTTCGAAGTTACCGCGCGACCGCCCGAATCCGCAACATGAGTTGCGCGACCGTGACTCTAACATATATCACAATTATATCCCGATTATTCCACAACATTTAACACGACGCACTGATTACGCAACGTGACTGTCGGCCGTGATGGTGTTCCCGGGGAGGGCGTATCTAATCTCTACTTACTCGAGGATTCGTTCTCGGCGGGGCCCCTTCGCGGATTCTAATCCAGACTTCTCGAGGTAGAGCGAAAGGTATCGATAGGCGCTCGTTCTTCAACAGGTATCACCAGATATTTCAAAGGTAACTGACAGACGGGGCCAACGCCTCGAACGAATCCTTTTAACCGCGGGGACGCCAGAGTAGTGACCTTACAATTTCTCGATGTCGTCTCCCAAAGGGTCCGGATCGGCAGTCCCAACAGCGCGTTCATCTCGAAGTCCGGCACGACAGTGCTGAGACGATGGCCCGCCGGGATCGCGCCGGTTCCCTGCGCCTGCGCAGTGGCGCACCGCCTGCCGTGTCCGCCGATCCGAGCGCTATTTCCTGCGCCTAGCGCCGCTTCTTCCTGCGGCGCCACTCGAACTATTTTCGCCCCGAAGCGGCCTCTTTGAATGATCTGGCTGTCCTGGCCGCGATTATCTGACCGGTGTTACGTGGGCTAGGCTGGCCGGGCCATGGCCACGTCCACCGGTAGCCCCTCGGGGTGGCGGTCACAGAGCCGTACGCTCCCTGGGTCGTGACGCTGTACCCTGGTCTCCATGACTACATTAAGGCGTCTCCCCCCCCCCGGGGTTCTTGGGTTTCAAACTTCTGCAGTGGCCGCTCGAGGTCGGATCTTGTGATATAAAAAACTACGAGCTGGACAAAATAGAAAATTTTTCTCTCACTTTGTGGGCCTGTCGCATGCACAAAAAAAATCTGCAAAAATTTTCGACTTCCTAACGTGAATGCTTAAAGTTTTCATTGCAAAATTTTTTTATAAAAATGTTTCTACGGTTTTTTGTTACTGAGTTATCGCGGATTGAATAAGAAATGAGCATTTTGACTTTGATTGCTTATAACTCCCTTAGAAATCATCGTATCGCAATTCAAAAAACAGATTCTTAAAGCTGAAACTTTGCTCTATTAAACGGAATAATTGCCAAATTTTTTAAAATAACATGTAGACATAATACAAATAAATGAAAATAATGTAAAAATTAGCGATTTTTCCCTTTTTCATTTTGACCCAGTGTGACGTTGAACCGTGTGCACGTCACAGTCTTCCCCATTCTCACCTTTGTATTGCGCGCGTACTGCCTAGTTTATAGTTTTCAGGAAGAAGCGGCCGGAAGGCCCCTTTCGACAGCGTGGCGCCATCCGCCGGTGCGGTGAAGCGCCTTGATCTAGGGGGCCGCGAGTCGAAGCCGCGGGAATGATCCCGGCACTGTTGGGTCGATCGCAAGCGTGGAAGGACGTCCGGCGAGGACCTCCCCGTTGCGACGAGAATAAGCGAGGGCGGCGGCCCTAGGAGCGACGTTGTGAAGGAAGGACGAGATGTAAACGACCTGCAATCCCGGACATCAGGTATCGGGGAACGGCGGGCGGATTGTCGGGTACCGTTTCACGTTATTTTTTAGAGAGACGCGTAGGTTTGCTTGAGAGTTTCTTTACCTACGCGCCATTGCCGTGAATCCCTTGCCGGGATTATCGCCTTTTTGTTTCGTTTCTACGGGTAAGACATAGCCCGCCCGCTGACTCCCCGTAAGAATGGGGAGTCGAAGGGGCGTCCGTTTCTTCCCGACTCGACCAGTTTGGTATCAGATTTCGCGCGTAATAAAATAACGATTAACGACGGCGTAGCACCGGCCGCCCGTCACGAGGGGGATGCGTGTTGCGCGATAAAACCTCGCGGATCGGCTCAACAGTCATTAGAGTAGAGTACCGTTTAGAGTATTCCGTATTCCGTATTAGTTTTGCGTCTATCGATTTGCGTACCGTATAAGATATCGGCGTTCCCGTTAGAGCTAGTTTTGAGTATGTTGTGATCTGAGTCGTGCGTGCTTTCCACGCGTACGGTCATTCTGGGGCGTGCCGGCTTCCTGATACGTTAATTACCGCGCCCGGTACGGGAAGTGTAAGGCGTCGGGGTAACGGATCTGGAGTGAGCCTTTCCGGATAATGTGACCGAAAAACGGCCGCAATTACCGTTCAGAGAGTTAGAGTATAAAGTACTCCGGCTGAAAGTATTGCGCGCCCCGGGGTAAGTCGGACGTGAGTATCACGTGCTTGCGACGTGTATCGTTCATTCTGCGAGAAACCTTTATTTTGCGTGTATCGTTCATTCTGCGAGAAACATTTATTTTACGTGTATCGTTCTTTTCGCGAGAAATATTCCGTTTACGTGCATTGTGTTCATTGTGCGACTAATATTCCGTCTTCGAGTTCTCTATTTCGCGCGTATCGTCAGTTCGGGGATATTAATCGGCGGCGTATAGTAATAGCGAATCTTCTGTCCTCTCCTTACGCGTATTAATTGTCCGACGAATAATATTTATTCGAGCCACTTTGAGCGGACCCGCGTTGAAAGAGCGCGTGATCAAGACGTTACTCTCGCATAATAAATATTGTCCCGCATTCCACGCCTCTAGCCCTAACGTAAACAGGCTGAAGATTCTCGAGGCGTATAACATCCAAGCCTTGAACTTGATGGCAATTGTTTGGCTATACAATATATTATCGCTTTTCTTATTTTATCGGCTCCAAATTATTTGTATGTGTGCCTCGCTTAACCCCGGTCAACGTCTCATAAAGTTGTGCGGTCCTTGAACCCCGACCCTCTACCGCTGATTGAGCAGCCGTTGCGAGCGACAAGGGCAGAATATCCGATTTGTAGTATTTAGAGTATTTGGAGCACCTTTAAGTCGTGAGAGGATTTCGAGTTCTTTGGAGCCTTAAGAGTAAAGTTAGTGTTAACGTTCGCGTATTTCGAGTCAAAGGTGGTGTGACCTTCTCCACACCTGGCGCCCAACATTTTTGGAGGTTGTATTTTGCTCTGCTACTCGCTCAACATATTTGTGACACGGTATATCTGTGCGGTCGCGCATAACCGCCTCGCGGCCGTAGAAAATAGCGTCGCAAAATTTGGCGCCCCCGGCGAGGCTCCGTACACTCTCGCGCGATGTGGCCGACCTTCGCACAGTTTCAACATTTTCCGGTAGATTTAGTTTTATCAGCTGCGGTGGAAGTCGTCGCGATGGGAGGACTCTCCCGAGATATGGCTTCTCCTGCGGCGGGGGTTTCGGCCCTCCACGGGGCCTGAGCCGGAGTTGCGGCAGCGGCAGTTGTCGGTTTCGCGCTCTTCGTCGGCGCGTGGTACGCCAACTCCGGGAACCGAGTTACTGGGGAGCGGCGGGGCACGATAGTGTTTCGCGGCAAGATGCGTCCGCTCAAACCGAGTGGCGATTTGCTCTAAAGCGTCAAAGCTCCGGAAGTCATCTCGATGGATGGCCAATGGCAGCCGGGGTAGTAGGTTGCGATGTGCGTAGTTCAGCTGCTCTTCCACAGACCATGAGGGACTTAGGCGATCGAATAAGGTGGTCATGCAAGTTAGATAATCTGCTATCGACTTATGTTCGCCCTGCGTGCGTTTCATGATTTCTTCCAGTAACGCGAATTGAAAGTCGGGATCTCCAAAACGGGACCTCCACGCGAATTCAAACTCCGACCAACTCCATTGATATCGTCTCTGCCGGAACCAGTGTAACGCGATTCCGGATAAGAAAAAGGGCAAGCATTTCAGAATGTCATCGTCGGATACCGGGATTAAAGCGCGTCCCTCTTCGATACGAATTAGGAACGCTTCGGCGTCGTTTCCCCGGGCTCCCGAGAAATTCAGGTTCCAACGCCTCATAATGTTGTAAACGTCAGGGGCCGTTGCTCCAGTCCGTCGCGGCGCGTCGTTACGTGGTCGCGCTCCCAACCATGGAACTTTGGATGCCGGCAAGATTTTCCGGTTCTCCATGCGATTCAGGTTCACATTGGCGGTGTCCGGGGGATCGTTCCTCGTCTCGTGAGGTGAGGTTCCTTCGAGTCCCTCTTTCAGAGTACGTTCATAGCGTTCCAGACGCTTTCGCAAGGTTGGCACAATTCTATCAGTGGTTAGACCCCTTTTTATCAGGTCCTCATGTAGTTACTCGAGGGATAATTCCGCAATCCAATCCTCTGGGTCCGTTCCGTCGGCCATCTCGATAGCTCACCCGGAAGTTTTACTCGCGACTCAAAGTCTCGATAAGGGCAAAGGTGAACTGATCACCCGCGGAAATCAAAATTCTCTCTCAAAATACCCACCCGAAATTTCACGGTCTCTGAAATAGCGGCGAGCGTTTCGCTCCTGACCGCGCGTTTAATAACACGAAATCAAATCAATAACATAAATCCGATCAATAGCATAAATCAAATCAATAGCATAAATCAAATCAATAGCTGTGCGCGAATGGTCGAAGGAGTCGCGGGAAGGAAGGAATTAATTCGTAGAAAGTCTTCTGTTGTGAAATGTCTATAATACAAGAATGTACATTATTTACAAGTATTTAATACACACGAACGACGGCTATTTCCGCGCGTGAAAATAAGAACTCGATGATTGTAAGCAACGGATATGCGAGTGACTTTACTTTAACACGCTCGTTCCGAGAAACTTTCGTCCGATTGCGGGCTCGCGCGCGAAGGTCCGGAGTTTTATTCCCACGACTTCCGAATTCTCTCGAATCTTCCGGACCCTCGGTAACGAGCCGAAAATTCAGCTGAGCCAATCCGCTGTCGGCGTCTCGAGAAATTAGTATTGATGCACGTCACGCTGAACTCGAGGCCGGCCACCGATCAGCTGTTTTGAAATATTATTTGCTCGCTTTGTCCCGGGGTCGCGCACCGAGTCCCCGAGACAAAGGAGCGAGTAAATATAGGCCACCGTGGAACTCTGTTTTTCTGCCCTTCAAATGTATACTAGGAAATATACAGATATTTCTGCGAATTTGGTCGACTTTACTCTGAAAGGCAGAAAAACCGAAATTATTTCGAAATAGCGATTTTCTTAGATTCGTGGTGTAGATTCGCCGACGCTGGTTTTTGTTCGATCGCGAACATTCCGCCCGCCTCGTATGGTGCAACCTACGAATGATACTGTGGTAACGTCGCAACCGAACACGCGCCGAGAACGTGAACGCGCTTGGCCGAACGCGATGGAACGCAAGTACGTCTCGCAACACAGGCGAGGGGATATGATGTACGTTTAGACTTTACGCTTCTCGCCATCGGCGAGCTCACACTGAGCACAATATTAACGATAATTTTACAAGGCAATATTTTGTACAAAGCAACGAAAATTATTAAGGAAAAAATAAATTTGACCGTTAGTATGTACCGGGAGTGTACTTAGCGGACGTCATCAAGCGCGGCGCTCACGGGGAGGAGAACGAGCTTACTCACGGGCCGGGTAAAGCGCGAGGTAGCCGTTCGAACGGAGACTACGCGGACGTGGCCGTCTCCCCCGGGGTGCAGCTCCTCGATTCTCGCTAGAGGCCATTTCGTCGGTGGGGTCGTTTTGCTCCTCAGGAGGCACAATCGGCTGACCTGAATTTCCTCGCTAGCTTTGACCCATTTTGGCCGGTGCGCCAGCGTGTGGAGATATTCCTTTGACCACCGGTCCCAGAATTGATCCCGAATTCTTTGCAGCAGCTGCCACCGGGAAAGACGGCTCGTTGACCTCGGCTAGAGACGGCTCGGGTACTGCATTGAATGCTGAGCCGATGAGGAAGTGGCCCGGCGTCAGCGCGGTTAAGTCCTCCGGGTCATCTGATAGGGCTTGGAGCGGGCGTGAGTTCAAGCACGCTTCGACTTGCGCAAGGACGGTAGCCATCTCCTCGTACGTTAGTCTCGTTTCGCCTATGACCCGCCTCAAGTGCAACTTCATTGATTTCACGGCGGCCTCCCAAATTCCGCCGAAGTTAGGCGCCGCCGGAGGGTTGAAATGCCACTGTATGCTCTCCTCTGCGACGCGTGCTGCAATTCGTCGGCCTTCCTGGTCGCTAGCGGAGAACAAGGCTTTCAGCTGAGCGTCGGCTCCGACGAAGTTCGTCCCGCAATCGCTATAAAGCGCGCGACACAGGCCTCGGCGGGCGACAAATCGGCGTAGGGCGGCCAGGAACGCCTCCGCGGAGTAGTCCGACGCTACATCTAAATGAACGGCTCTGGAACTCAAACAAATAAAGACAGTAATAAACGCTTTGGCTGCGTGGTGTCCTCGGCCTTTGGACGTCCGCAGCCATACTGGACCGGCATAGTCGATGCCCGTGTTAAGAAACGGGCGAGATGGGGTCACCCTGGGCGGCGGCAGGTCTCCCATGAGCGGCTGCGGCGAAGCCGCCCGCCATCGCAGACAGATTAAGCAGCGGTGGATGCAGCCCTTTACAAGTGAACGACCTCGAGGTATCCAAAACTCCTGCCGGATGAAACTCAGCGTCATTTGCACACCTCCGTGCAGCGTCCGTCGATGGTGAGCTTCGATGACGAGCCGCGTGAAATGTGACTCACTCGGCAGGATCATCGGGTGCTTTGCGTCGGGAGCTAGGAGAGCGTGCCGGAGTCGCCCACCCACTCGCAGGATCCCTTGCTCGTCTCGAAGCGGGTTTAGCTTAGCGAGGCTACTGCGTGCCGGCAGCTGCTCGCCCTTTGAAATCGCTCTCAGCTCCTCGCTAAATGCTGCTTCTTGCACCACTCGGATCCAGCCACGCCGGGCGTCATCGAGCTCGGAAAACCGGAGTACGAGCGGGGCTTCGAAATCGATTTGAGAGTCAGCGACGGTCCTCTGCCGGGGCAATCGCCGCAGCCAGCGACGGCACCAGGCCGTCCGTCGTAACAGTCGTGTCAGGGAGGAACATCCCGTCAACTCTGAGGGTTCGTCGATCTTCTCCGCGGACGTGGCCGTCGCGTGCACAGCCGTTCGCCGATCCGGCAGGCTAGCAGGAAGCTCGGTCTCCGGAAGGGCGGTCCACGGGCTGGATTCGGTCCTTAGCCATGATGGGCCGCGCCACCAGAGCGGGTGGTTTACCAGCTCTGCTGAAGATATGCCGCGCGAAGCGCAATCGGCGGGGTTCTCTCGCCCGGGAACGTGGTGCCAGATTGCGTCCGGCAGCGTCGTCTGGATTTCGCTTACCCTATTGGCTACATAGGTTTTCCAGGCCGATGGATGTCCGCGGATCCAGCCCAGCACAACCTTGGCGTCTGACCACAGATGCGAGGGGACATTCCTTGCTTCGAGGACTCGCTGAACATGAGCCACTAGTCGCACAAGCAAAGTCGCGGCGCTCAGCTCCAAACGCGGCAAGGTCACTTGTTTCAGCGGGGCAACCTTCGTTTTTGCCTCGAGCAGCCTCACTTCCACTTCTCCGTCTCTTCTCTCGACTCGCAAATAGATGACGGCGGCATAGGCTCGCTCCGAGGCGTCAGCAAAGCCATGGAGCTCCAGCCGGCAGCCCTCGTCCCCGCTCGTCAGCCAGCGCGGAACGCGGATGGCTTCCAGGGAGGGCAGATCAGACTGGAATGCTCTCCAGTTTTGCACATCTTCTTCCGGGAGCGGCTCGTCCCACTCAATCCCCAGCAACCACGTGGACTGGAAAAGGATCTTCGCGCGCACCGTGGCCGGGGCAAGCCACCCCAGTGGGTCGAATAGTCTTGCTGTCAGCGAGAGGACCGTTCGTTTGGTGAACGTTTCTGTCCGGATCAGCTGGGTCGTATACGAGAATTGATCGTCGTGCGGATGCCACCGCAGGCCCAAGGTCAGATGGCTCTCACCCGGCTGCTATCCTCGAGGCTCCTTCAGTAGACGATCCTCCACCGGCACGTCCTCCAGGAGGGTCTCGTCATTGGCGGACCACTTTTTCAGCGGGAAGCCGCCCGCCATGCAGATCCGCTCCAACTGTCTCCGTTTCTCTAAAGCGGCAGCCAGCGTTTTCGCTCCGGAGATCACGTCGTCCATGTAGGTGTCCTCCTCCAGGACGCTTGCTCCCTCCGGAAATCGATGCTTCTCATCCTCGGCAAGCTGGTGCGTCGTACGAATTGCTTGGTGTGGAGAGCAGGCCAGGCCGTACGTAACAGTGGTGAGCCAATACTCTAGTATAGGCTCTCGTGGATCGAACCGCCAGAGAATCCGCTGCAAGTCCACATCCTCCGGATGGACGTCAATCTGCCGGTACATCTTCTCGATGTCCGTGGCAAAGACGAATCGATGGCGGCGCCATCGTAGAAAAACGTCCGTCAACGCAGGCAGCAGGTTGGGTCCGACCATCAGGCGCTGATTTAATGAGTCCCCGGACGGGACTGTAGCTGAGCCATTGAAGACTACTCTCAGCTTGGTCGTAGAGCTCGTCTCCCGCAGAACGCCGTGATGCGGCAAGTAACACACGCGAGCGCTAATCAAGTCGTCGTCGCGGACTGGCACCATATGCCCCAGCTCGGCATACTGCTTCAAGAAATCCACGTACGCGGCCTGGAGGTCGGCATCCCGCGCGAACCGACTCTCCATGCTTCGAAGCACTCGCTCAGCTACGCGACGCGTTTCGGAGAGGTCCGGCAACGGCGAGATGAGAGGAAGGCGCACTACATAGCGTCCATCGGGCCGTCGCGAATGCGTCCGGACGAAATGTTCCTCGCACTCAGCTTCCTCCTTCGAGAGAGTCACCGCGCTCGACGGAACTTCCTCCTGCTCCCAAAACCGGCGCACCACGCTCACCAGATCTTCCTCGATCCGGCATTGGTGAGTGTACGCGACGTGTCCGGAAACGGAATCAGCGATCACTCCCGAGAGGATCCACCCCAACGTCGTGTTCTGGGCGACCGGTTCGCGAGGTCCTCCCTTCCGGAGCCCCGCACGGAGTATCGACGCGTAAATGTCGGCGCCGAGGAGTACATCGATCGGATCTGAAGAGCAAAATTCTGGATTCGCTAATTCTAGTCCGCGAAGATGCGGCCAAGTAGCCGCTCCGGCTTCGATGCCACCGGCATACACGGTGAGCCGCGGGAACACGAGAGCGGATATGGTAAACGCCCGTCCTTCGCTCCGCGAGGACAGCGTCATCGCAACTCGACCTCGGGCTACTCCCGTTTGCAACCCGCCGATTCCGAAGACGTTCACCGCGACCGGAACGCGAGGCAGTCTCAATTGTTGCGCGAGTCGCTCCGAAATCATCGACGATTCCAAGCCTTGGTCTATCAAGGCTCGCGCGGTGTGCCAGGCACCGTGGCGATCGGCTACGCAGACGCGAGCGGTGGCAAGAAGCACCGCCACAGACTTGACGGGCGAATCCGTTGCTACGTGCGACGTCTTCGCGACCCCGAGCTCGCGACACGCGTCGTGGAGAGACGAATGATGGCGCGCCCCACACGCGTAACAGTTTTTCTTCACGGCGCAGTCATCTAATTTGTGTTTCCCGAGGCAATTCACGCACAACCCGTTATCGTCGACGTATTGCTTCCGCTCGACGGCCGTCTTTTTCTTGTAATCGTCGCAGAACATGAGTATGTGCTCTTTCTGGCAGAGAGAGCAACGGCCACGCTTTGCTTCACCCTTGCCATCCTGCTTTCGAGCGAGGTGATTCCGCGTCGATTTCTGCGTTCCGTCGCTCGCCTTGTTCGCGGCACCATCGGCTTTTACGGGGAGCATCGACTCTAACGTATGTAACCGGCGATCGAGGAATTGTTCGAGCAATACATACGACGGAGGCTCGCTCGCGCACTTATGGAATTTTCCCACTCGCGACGCGATTGCGGATCTAAGAGTTCGACAGCGAGATAGACGAATAGATCCTCGCTGCGGCTAATCGCCCGACCGATACTGTCTAATGAGCTGACCGTGGCTTTTATGCTATGGAAGATCTTACGCAACTCGACGGCCGACTCGCCCTTCATCTTCGGTAAGGCGATGAAATTAGCGAGATACGCGCGCACTAGTAATCGCTTATTTTCGTAATACGCACTCAGAGTTTTCCACGCGCGCTCATAATTTTCGCCCGTCGTTGGCACATTGCGAATAAGAAGGTCAGCCTCACCTTTCAAGCAGGACTTCAAATAATGGAGTTTCTCCACCTTCGTCGTATCTGAGTCCTTCCCGATAATGGACAGGAACAGGTCGCGGAATGAAGGCCAATCTTCGTACTTTCCGGAGAAATGCGGCAGCTGTATACGAGGCAGAGTAGTGCGGGGAGTCGACTCCGCTGTGCCGGCCGCTCCGGCGGCCTCGGCGGTGCTCTTCTCCTTGGCCTTCAGGATGCGGATGGCGTCTAAGAACGCTCCTTTCTGCTGCAGGAAGGCTTCCTCGGCTACCCCCGGCAAGTCTTGCTTCCGGTAGTCGAGCTTATCGAGAGCCTCCTGCGATTGTTGGAGCAATTGGTCATTTTGCGCTTCGAATTTCGCCCAGTTCGCTTCTAGAGCTTGAAGGCGCGCTTCGGCCAGCCCCAACGTGATCTTCGTCGGCCCCGACTTCTTAAAGTTTTCGTACGCGCGCGAAATGCGGCCGTACAGCTCGTTTTGGGAGCGGACGATTCCCTCTACTTCTTGACTCATGTCTTCTACCCGGCGGTCACTCGAAGCGCGAGAAGCTCACCAGGATCCTCACTCACACAATTCACGAATACCGGTCAAGCAGATCCGGCTCGAAGGACCATAAAATGTGCGCGAATGGTCGAAGGAGTCGCGGGAAGGAAGGAATTAATTCGTAGAAAGTCTTCTGTTGTGAAATGTCTATAATACAAGAATGTACATTATTTACAAGTATTTAATACACACGAACGACGGCTATTCCCGCGCGTGAAAATAAGAACTCGATGATCGTAAGCAACGAATATGCGAGTGACTTTACTTTAACACGCTCGTTCCGAGAAACTTTCGTCCGATTGCGGGCTCGCGCGCGAAGGTCCGGAGTTTTATTCCCACAACTTCCGAATTTTCTCGAATCTTCCGGACCCCCGGTAACGAGCCGAAAATTCAGCTGAGCCAATCCGCTGTCGGCGTCTCGAGAAATTAGTATTGACGCACGTCACGCTGAACTCGAGGCCGGCCACCGATCAGCTGTTTTGAAATATTATTTGCTCGCTTTGTCCCGGGGTATGCCTCGCGCACCGAGTCCCCGAGACAAAGGAGCGAGTAAATATAGGCCACCGTGGAACTCTGTTTTTCTGCCCTTCAAATGTATACTAGGAAATATACAGATATTTCTGCGAATTTGGTCGACTTTACTCTGAAAGGCAGAAAAACCGAAATTATTTCAAAATAGCGATTTTCTTAGATTCGTGGTGTAGATTCGCCGACGCTGGTTTTTGTTCGATCGCGAACAATAGCACAAATCAAATCAATAGCAGAAATCAAATCAATAGCACAAATCTAATCAATAGCTCAAAGAATATTTTGGCAAAATAACATTAGGTAGGTTGCGCATATCTACACTCTCCCTGTATCGGGGATCAACGTTTGATTCACGAATGCCTACTTATTAGGATTCATAAGTATTCACTGGCTGGTAGGTCTTTTCTCACCTTGACAGACAAGGCAAAATCTCAATATGTAGAATCAAACTCTGTGGTCATAATTATAGGCGCTATCTACCGACATAAACATATCATAGGACTAAAATTCATCAGCACAAGAAAAAAAGGAATCAGCAACGAAACTATTTGCCAAACCAAAGTCAACTCTCTTTTAATTATTCCTCCGAATCCGCAAAATCTTTTGACGACACGTCTCTTTTAAAGAGTATTTTCCATTATAATAGTCAAAATGCCCTCACTCCGCTTTTCGAAAAAAACCTATTGAAACTTATTTGTAAACTAAAAAAAATAACTTCTGTCACCCTGCCCGCCTCCCCCTTCTCCCTCTCCTTCTTGGAGTGGCTAAAAACCCCTTTTCTTGTATATTAATTTTTTTCTCGGAAACCTTTTGTTAAAAAAATTTGTAAAAATTTGAGTATATAGGAGACATACACCAGAATATACCTAAATTTTTTCAGATTTTCTCAAGGTCATCTTCAAGGTAAAAAAAATTCCGAAAAATTTTAAATTGTTATAACATTAAAACAAAAAATCATACATCGAATTTAATTTTTTTAAAATACGTATTCTAATTTGTTCTAAATATACCAACTGATTTTTTTAAGTTTCCGTAGGTGCGCCGTCTTCAAAAATGCGAAAAACTGTATTTTTTAGGTTTTTTGCCTTCTATCTCGGGGACGCCGAGGTCAAAATATCTGAAAAAATTTGGGTATATAGGGGCCATACACCAAAATATACCCAAATTTTTTTAGATTTTTCCAAGGTCATCTTCAAGGTCAAAAAAATTCAAAATGATTCAAAACCGTTATATTTTCAAAGCTAGGAGGACGGCAATCCCAGATTTTTTTGAAAAAAAAAAAAAAGTAAAGTACCGATTATTTGTCAAACTTTTGAAAAGAAAGTGGCCGTTCCCTGTTTTTTGCTTTTCTAAACCTTCTTTTCGTTAATTGATTGTCGGATAGCTACATAGTTCAACAAATGTATTTATTAATTATAAACAATTTAAAGAGACTACAACACTTTTTAACTTTACTACAAAAAGCTCTACAAACAGAATACATTTAACTACAAACGAACTTCTTTTATTTTATAATATGTTGATGTGTCATATGATATGATAGCCGACGACTGACACTTTATTTAATTAAAAATTATTTATTTTTTTAGATGTGAAACCTATTTAGGTGTGAAATCGATTGTATTTTGTTTATAGATTATTGTAGTGCATTTATTTTCGTTTGTTAGTCCATAATTAATTTTTAATTAAATATTTAAAGTGTCAGTCGTCGGCTAACATCATATATGATTCATCAACATATTATAAAATAAAAGAAGTTTGTTTGTAGTTAATTGTATTTTGTTTGTAGAGCTTTTTGTAGTAAAGTTAAAAAGTGTTGTAGTCTCTTTAAATTGTTTATAATTAATAAATACAATTATTGAACTATGTAGCTATCCGACAATCAATTAACGAAAAAATGTTTAGAAAAGCAAAAAACTGGGAACTGCCATTTTCTTTTCAAAACTTTGATAAATAATCGTTTCGTTACTTTACTTTTCTTTTTTCAAAAAAATTTGGGGTTGCCGTTTTCCTAGCTTTGAAAATATAACGGTTTTGAATTATTTTTGTTGAAATATTGAATTTAATTTTGGTTCAGTTTACCTATCTAGTTCGTTATATTGTTTTGGTTCGAACGAAGGTAGATCGCGCTCCCAAGCACTCCCTTCTCTGACGTGTTCGTTAGTCTCCGTCTGAAATACACGCTGTACGCACGCATAAAGTCACGCCTCGTAATTTACCCGAAAGATCCTTAAAGGCCCAGACGGAATGGGTAAAAATCAGCGAAAATAACGCGAGTGAAGTGAACACGCGTCAGAAATTTTTTTTCGCAAATGCGTACTGAGAGTATCAGCGAACGGACAATAAAAGCTGACTCTAATGCGCATGAAGTTAGTGCGTGACCGTCACGTGTGAGACTATTTCTCGAAGTGTACCGTGCAATTCAGAATACAATATCATGGCAAATCAGGCATCACTGGCGGCCCTTCAGATAGATAAATTGCAAGGGCGCAGCAATTTCAATTCATGGAAATTTGCGATGTAGGCATATCTAGAGTATGAAGACTTGTGGGGATGCGTGACCGGCGCAACGGAATATGTCGCCGACGCCAAAAAAATGACCCGCGCAAGGTCCAAGATCATACTCTCTGTTGATCCAATAAACTACATACATATTCAAAATAGCACGACTCCCAAGCAAGCATGGGATAATCTCAAAGCTGCATTCGAGGATTCAGGGTTGACTCGAAGAGTTGGATTGCTCAGAACTTAGTCACAACGCAATTGCAAAACTGTGAGTCAACCGAAGAATATGTAAATAAAATAATGACAACAGCGCATAAACTCAACGAGCTCAAATTTGAAGTAAAGGACGAATGAATTGGCACTCTCCTATTGGCCGGTCTTCCAGAGAAATACAGGCCGATGATAATGGGCCTGGAAAGTTCCGGAATTCCAATATTAGCGGACTCCATAAAAACTAAGCTACTTCAAGACGTGAAACACAACACGGACACGAAACATACAGACGGTGATTCGGCATTTCGTGCTAAGAAGACAAATAAGTCACGTGGTGTTTGTTGCTATGCCTGTAATAAACACGGTCATTTCGCCAAGGACTGCAGAACGAGCGAGAAAAATAAACAGAACAGCGCAAATAATAAGAATAGATTAGAAAGTGCGAAGTATACGACGAACTCGAGTGATAAAGTGTTTATCTCAGATAATAAACATTCAAAAAACAGTAAAGACTGGTACATTGATTCGGGCGCGACGAGACACATGAGCTGTAGACGCGATTAGTTCGCGGATATAAGTGAAAGTTTCAGAAATGAAATTGAGATCGCGGACGGTAGAAAAATTTTATCAAGCGAAAAGGGTGATATAAACACCCCGATAGTGGTAAAAAACAAAATAGACGAAATAAAAATAAAGGATGTGCCAGAGCTTGGTGCAAACCAAATCAGTCAGTCAGTTAACTAACAGAGGACTAACCGTGAAGTTCAAGGACGACAAGTGCTTTATATTAGGAAGAGATGACAGGATCATGGCTACAGCACCCAAGTACAGAGGGCTCTACAAGTTAGATACGCAAAGTGACAAGGCATTTGAAGCAATCATTCCAAGCAACGCAAGATTATGGCACGAACGATTAGGCCATCTTAATCGCAAGGCAATGGCGCTGCTAAACAAGGGTCTGGTGACTGGATATGATTTGCAAGGTATAGACCACAAAGTTTGTGTCACATGCATTAAAGGTAAACAACATAAATTACCATACACACACAAAGGTAGGAGAGCTACGAAAGTTCTCGAGTTAATACACACAGATTTATGCGGCCCCATGGAGACAACATCTATGGGAGGAGCCAAATATTTTTTAACTTTCATTGATGATTTTTCCAGAAGAACCACTGTTTACTTTTTAAAAAGTAAAAAAGAAGTACCCGAGTATTTCGAAATTTTCAAGAACTTCGCAGAGAATCAGCTAGAAAAAAGGATCAAAACAATTAGGTCCGACAACGGCAGGAAATATATTAACAACAAACTCAAAAAGAAATTACAAGAATCTGGCATAAGGCATCAGACAACGGTACCCTACACGCCACAACAGAATGGTGTTGCAGAGCGGTACAATCGAACAGTCGTAGAAAAAGCCAGGAGCATGCTGATAAGTGCAGACCTTCCAACTCGTCTCTGGGCGGAAGCAACGTCGACGGCGGCGTATTTACTCAACAGGTCGCCTACAGCAGCATTGAAGTCCAAAACGCCTGAAGAAGCATGGTGTGGAGTAAAACCTGACGTATCACACCTCCGCGTATTTGGAAGTAAAACAATGGCACACATCCCAAAAGAAAAGAGAAAGAAGTGGGACGCCAAGTCAACCGAATGCATTATGCTAGGATATTGTGAAGACTCCAAGCCTATAGATTGTTGAAGAGCGGGACAAGCGAGATAATCAAAGCCCGTGATGTAACTTTTATTGAGCCACACACACAGGCTCCCTCAAAGAAGCCGAAGCAAATTCAACTGAATCTATCAGGAGGCAACATGGAAGAAAATCAACATGAAGATACTTCAGATAACGAGTCAATAATTTCAGTTTCGTCTGAGAGTTCATCTGCAATGCAAGAAGATTATGAACAGGCTCAGGAAGAAATTTATCCACAAGGACAAGCAGACATTCTTCAGCAAGAGGAGGAAGAATCCCCACCGCAAGTTCAAAAAAAGGCTTTACCGAAGCCATCACACCAAAATGTCAAGAAGCAAAAGGGACAAAGAACAAAATCAACAGATACAGAACCAGTCACACCGCGAAGATCCGCTCGAACAAAAAAGAATAGACAGTTAGACGAACAAGCCACATATCTCACGTACGCTGAGGAATCCACAGATCCGTCCTTCTTGAAGGAAGCGCTGGAGGACGAGAATGGAATAGAATGGAGAAAGGCAATGGAGAAAGAGATAAAGAGTCTACAAGAAAACAATACATGGACATTGGTCGACTTGCCACAAGGAAAAAGGGTAATCAGTACCAAATGGGTATTTAAAAGAAAATATGATAAAAATGGAAATCTGGAGCGATACAAAGCACGCTTGGTAGCAAAAGGATGCTCCCAAAAATATGGACAAGAATTCGATGAAACGTACGCACCAGTGGCCAGGCTCGCTTCAATTAGATTGTTACTAGCATTAGCAGCAAAAAAAGATCTTCACGTGGATCATCTGGACGTAGACACCGCTTTCCTCAATGGAGAACTCGAAGAAGAAGTCTACATCAGACAACCAGAGGGTTTTGTGAACGTTAATCATCCCAGCAAAGTATGTAAACTTCAAAAAGCGATATATGGCCTTAAGCAAAGCAGTCGTGCCTGGAATATCAAACTTACTGAAACGCTAAAGCGAATGGGATTTGTACAGTCAAAAGCTGATCAATGTGTCTTCTACAGGAAAGGAGACACGATTATCTACATAATCATATATGTTGACGACATATTGATCATCAGCGAAGACAGAAATGAAATGAAAAAGGTCAAGAACGAATTGAACAAAAGATTCAAGATCAAAGACTTAGGACCAATCAAGTATTTCTTAGGCATGCACGTTCATCGCAACAGAAGTCAGAGGAAACTATGGATAGAACAGCGACATTATATAGAAACAATTCTCTCAAGATTCAACATGGCTGAATGTAATCCAGTATCGACACCGTTCGATGTGAGTCAGCAATTGATCAAAGAAGAGGACTCTAGGACCAATGAAGACAGGATGGAAATGAAGAAGATCCCGTACAGACAAGCGATTGGATCGCTTCTATATTTGAGTCAAACGACTAGACCGGACATCAGTTTTGCAGTAGGCGTTTTAAGCAGATTCACAAGGAATCCAGCCAAAAATCATTGGATGGCTGTGAAGAGAATTTTTAGGTACCTCAAAGGAACGGTAAACACATCAATTTGCTACGGATTTAAAGAAGCAAACTTAGAAATGTTTTGTGATTCCGACTGGGGCAACCAGTTAAACGAAAGACATTCAATCACAGGCTACTTACTACGATTCAATGGTGGACCAATATCATGGAATTCGAAGAAGCAAACTACGATTGCTCTTTCGACGACAGAGGCAGAGTACATGTCATTGTCCTCCGCCTGTCAAGAAATTCTTTGGATAAGGAATCTATTTCAAGATGTGTCAAGGGAATATGTCGCTACTCCAACCAGGGTTCTGTGTGATAACAGAGGAAGCATAGACCTTGCTAAAACAGCTGCATATCGCCCAAGGACATTGACGTGAGGCATCACTTCATCAGGGAGCACGTTCAACGAAAGGACGTAACCATTCAACACATAGATACCGGTGGAATGATTGCCGACGCGTTAACCAAGGGACTTCCTAAAGAAAGACTAAGACAGTGTGCAATTGAAATGGGTTTAATTTTTTTTGTTTGTTAAGAGACATTAAATTCTAAGGGGGATGTTGAAATATTGAATTTAATTTTGGTTCAGTTTACCTATCTAGTTCGTTATATTGTTTTGGTTCGAACGAAGGTAGATCGCGCTCCCAAGCACTCCCTTCTCTGACGTGTTCGTTAGTCTCCGTCTGAAATACACGCTGTACGCACGCATAAAGTCACGCCTCGTAATTTACCCGAAAAATCCTTAAACCTCCAACAATTTTGAATTTTTTTGACCTTGAAGATGACCTTGGAAAAATCTAAAAAAATTTGGGTATATTTTGGTGTATGGCCCCTATATACCTAAATTTTTTCAGATATTTCGGCTTCGGCGTTCTCGAGATAGAAGGCAAAATAACTTAAAAAATAGTTTTTCGCATTTTTGAAGACGGCGCACCTACGGAAACTTAAAAAAATTGGTTGGTATATTTAGAACAAATTAGAATACGTATTTTAAAAAAATAAAATTTGATGTATGATTTTTTGTTTTAATGTTATAACAATTTAAAATTTTTCGGAATTTTTTTTATCTTGAAGATGACCTTGAAAAAATCTGAAAAAATTTAGGTATATTCTGGTGTATGTCTCCTATATACTCAAATTTTTAGAGATTTTTTTAGCAAGAGGTTTTCGAGAAGAAAATTAATATGCAAGAAAAGGGGTTGTTAGCTACTCCAGGAAGGAGAGGGAGGAGGGGGAGGCGGGCAGGGTAATAGAAGTTATTTTTTTAGTTTACAAATAAGTTCCAATGAATTTTATTTCGAAAAGCGGAGTGAGGGCATTTCGACTATTATAATGGGAAATACCCTTTTCAAGTGGGCCCCACGTTGGGCGCCAAATTTTGCGACGCTATTTTCTACGGCCGCGAGGCTGTTATACGCGACAGCACCGATATACCGCGCCACAAATATGTTGAGCGAGTAGCAGAGCAAAGTACAACCTCCAAAAATGTTGGGCGCCAGGTGTGGAGACGGCCAAACCACCTTTGACTCGAAATACGCGAACGTTAACACTAACTTTACTTTTAATGCTCCAAAGAACTCGAAATCCTCTCAAACTTAAAGTTACTCCAAATACTCGGAAGACTCAAACTCGAATACCTTGCTCTGGCTGCTCGCGACGGCTGCTCAATCAGCGGTAGAGGGTCGGGGTTCAAGGACCGTACAACTCTATGAAACGTTGACAGGGGTTAGGCGAAGACGAGACACACAGAAAAATAACTCGGAGGCGATAACATAAGAAAAGCGATAATATATTGTATAGCCAGACAATTGCACAACATCAAGTTCAAGGCTCGGGTGTTATAATCCTCGAAAATCTTCAGCCTGTTCGCGTTAGGGCTAGAGGCGCGGAATGCGGGACAATATTTATTATGCGAAAGTCACGTCTTGATCACGCGCTCCTTCCACAAGAATCCGCTCAAGGTGACTCGTATCAATATTATTCGCCGGAACATGAATACGCGTAAAGTCCGTATCAGACTACAGATTGGGATTGAGATTGGATTGAAATTTAATCAATCAGAACAGAGAAAACTGATCTCAAGTTTAGTAAATTTTGCTCTGATTGGTCAAATTTTAATCCAATCTTAATCCCAATCCGTAGTCTGATACGGGCATAAGGCGAGAAGATTCGCTGTGATCATACGCAGTAGATTAATATTCTCGAATTGACCATACGCGCGAAATAGGGAATATTCGGGAATGGATTATGGGTCGCCCAAAGAATACTGCACGCAAACGGAATTTTTCTCGCGAAATGAACGATACACGCAAAATAACTGTTTCTCGCAGGATAAACGATACACGTAAAATAAATGTTTCTCGCAGGATAATGATACTCGAAAAATGAATTTTCGCAGAATGAACAACATTCGAAACTTAACGCGAAGCCCCGTCGTACGGGTCACGCCGCCAGCACGTGATACTCACGCCCGACTCCGATCACAAAATACTCCAAACTAACTCTAACGGGAACGCAGATATCTTATACGGTACGCAAATCGATAGACGCGAAACTAATACGGAATACTCTAAACGGTAATTTAACTCTAATGACTGTTGAGCCGATCCGCGAGGTTTTATCACGCAACACGCATCACAATCGTGACGGGCGGCCGGTGCCACGCCGTCGTTAATTGTTATTTTATTACGCGCAAAATCTGATACTAAACTGGTCGAGTCAGGAAGAAACGGACGCCGTTTCGGTATTCTTACGGGGAGTCAACGGGCGGGCTATGTCTTACCCGTAGAAACGAAACGAAAAGGCGATAATCCCGGCAAGGAATTCAGGCAATGGCGCGTAGGTAAGAAAACTCTCAAGCAAACCTACGCGTCTCTCTAAAAAATAACGTGAAACGATACCCGACAATCCGCCCGCCGTTCCCCGATACCTGATGTCCGGGATTGCAGGTTGTTTACATCTCGTCCTTCCTTCCTTCACAACGTCGCTCCTAGGGCCGCCGCCCTCGCTTATTCTCGTCGCAACGGGGAGGTCCTTGCCGGACGTCCTTTCACGCTCGCGATCGACCCAACAGTGCCGGGATCATTCCCGCGGCTTCGACTCGCGGCCTCCTAGATCAGGGCGCTTCGCCGCACCGGCGGATGGCGCCACGCTGTCGAAAGGTGCCTTCCGGCCGCTTCTTCCTGAAAACTATAAACTAGGCAGTACGCGCGCAATACAAAGGTGGGAATGGGGAAGACTGTGACGTGCACACGGTGCAACGTCACACCAAAAAACAATTGTGCAGAGCAACAACACAAATTTATTCTTTATGTTTTTTTTTACTTTTAAGTACCCTGCATAAAAAAAATTTGCCAAATAGCTATGAGATTTTTTTCATGGTGGCCACTATGGTTTTATAGAGCAAAACGTACAAAAAATTGCTTAAGAAGGGTAAGCAAAATTGAGTTTTGGGAACTGTTAGAGGAACGAATAAATCTTTCGTATTCTTACGTATTTTGAGTCGTAGAATCCGAAAATGGCCATAAAAATTATGTCTATAGTGGAGAAAACATGGAAAATAAAGGAAAATGCGGAAAAACATGAAATCGTTTAAACTCCCAGACGTAATTTTTTTTACGTTTTTACGGGAATTTTTTTTATTTTACTTATAATTTTTTAAAACAAACATATCGTTGACCACAATTTAAAAATCTGAAAAAATTTTCAAAAATTTTGTGTGAAATAAAAATTTTTAAACTTTGACTCAGATGAGTGGGTCGGCGTTTGCTTCTATTTTTTTCGAGCTTTTTTTCGAAAAAAACATTGCAAAGTCCACGAAGAGTGTGTCGGTGTTAACGTGTAGGTATATTGAAGATGTTGCTGTACTATTCCTATGTAAGTTGTTGGAAGTTTGGACCTTATTCTTAATACTATACAGTAAACTTTACACATTAAATATTTTCTTAAAAAGCTACAATTTACGAGTAAACACACAATTGTAATTGGTCATTGGTCAATTCTTACGATATGTCTTATGTTACGACTGCAGCAATTTGTCTATGAAGGCCTTTATGTACCATTATAAAATCCTAATAAAAATAACAAGTAATCGAAATACTAACTGGTTTATTCCTTTAATGACTAATCTAACGATAAATCGTTCAATCACCGTATTAGCCGACTGTATCGGGATGGCTTTTCGGAAAGGAAGATTAAGACAAACTCGTGTTACTGTGATACGTTTCCGGGCAGAGCGTTCCGTGCCGCGTGTCGTGCCGCCTTTTTCTGGCGCGCTCTCTTCCTTGTCCGTGCCTCCCGCGCTCCGTCGATAACGCATCACACGTTCACGCAACACCGACTAATCGCTTACTCGAATAGTAAATGTTTCTTTGATTACAACCGGTTAATTGATTTCCAATTAATCAATTCCTGTTTAGAGATGCAAGAGTTATAATATTTATAAGTTATAGTTCTTTGATTTGGTTTGCCTCCAATGGCACGCTTCTATTAGTTACGATTGAGCCGTGCGAGGCGCTAAGGCCAATCGCGCCCCTACTTTTTAGTTTTCCTGTTAGTCGAAAGAGGCGTAGGCAGATCACGATCGTTTGTCTACCGAGGAAGTTGCTCGCGTATCACTGCACAATAAAGTTCTGATTTTTATAAATACGAGTTTTTTTAAATTGTAAAGCTGAGGTGCGCATTGTAGTAAGTATAGGTGACGCTACTCAGAGATAGGTAGGACCATGGTGGAAGAATATAAGGTGAATTAATGCGCAACCCCAATTTCTCAGCCAATAGGAAAGTAGCCACGGACCGGCCATTACGAGCGGCAGATTCAAATACTTCTTAGCCTCTATTTATATATCATTTTATTTTTGGCTATTATTTTAGAAGCTTTAATTTGACTGATTGGCTTTTTTTTAATAAGTAAGCGAACTTGAAGGAAAACTTTCAACTGAAATACTTTTTTCTATAAGCGAGTGAATCGAAAACTATCAACCAAACTTTTATTTTTTCCATAATAAAACGAACTGTACCAAATGGTATTGGTATAAATCATAATTCTTTGCCTTGATGAATAGTCATTACCATTCCATTACAATTTTCAAAAACAGATTTATATATGGACATTGCTCGGGGGGCGGTAGAGCGATCCCCGGATTTGCGATTAAACGAGACTCGAAGGACCAGCGGGGGTGTCTCGGTCCCCGCGAAGCGATTGTACGATAAAACACAAGCAGCGAATAGTATGCTAGCAAAGGCGATTCACCGTTTCGTTGCCCGGGCCCTCTCGTCGGTGTACTCGAGTCGTCCGTCCCCCCAGGCGGGCAAGCTCTCCGTGATAGCGGGAAAGACACGGCAGGCAAAGGTAGACGCAGGCGGCAAGCAAGAGGCACACAGAGTAGGCAGGCAAGCAAAACGCACATAGCAATGGTAAGCAGAGTGCGGCGCACGGCGTGCGAGCTCAGTGAATCGGTTCCAGCACTGACTCGATCACTTCCAAGCGTGTTGATACGACGACTTCCGAAGCGAGAGTGTCCGCTCGCGTCGCGCTCCTGTTAAGAACCGGCGCGAGCGAGTATTTGCACCAATAATTGGGGATGACACCCGCGGGCGGGCAGCACGAATCGGGTGAGTCGCGCGAATATTGACTTAGATCGCGATCCGCCAACGTTCCCCGACGGGGGGTCTATTTATCGACGGCGTGACTTTACCATCGAATCACGAACACGACAAATTACTGTAACGCGAATGATCGCTAATGTTATTGCGGACGAATTAACAATTAACACTAATATGTACAGCTATGTACAGGGGCGAGCGCCAAACAGACATTGTTGAGAAAAAATGTAGAAGATAAGGTTTTCCAATGATTTTTCGATGAAACAAATGTTTATTATTAGTATTATTATTAAATAAAACAATAACGAGGAGAGAGAATAGGTATATTACAAACGGTATATTTCAATGGACATGTATAATACGTATATGGGCAATGTTTATCTTAACCCTATCAATGCTATATAACATTATTTATCAGGTCACTCGTGAAAAGGCAAAAAGAGAGACAATGTTTATTTTACCTCCATCAATCCTATATTATTCATCAGGTCACTGGTCGTTTATTGCTCATTTTGTACATTTTTTTCTTATTCCGTTTTTGAAAAATCGCTCTATTTAGATTTCGAAGCCTAATATATGTACGTGTTCGTACTAAACACAGCAAAACTTCGAAGGGAATTTTGTCGATTTTTTTTTAACATTTTCAGCGAGTGTTTTGAAAATAAACTTTTCTTTTTTCAATGAATCGCCGTGGAAGGCATTGAATTCTGACTCCATCACATGAGCTACTTCCAACAATTGATCGGAGGGGTACAATAAACCTCCCCCTGGATAGAATGCTAATGTAATCGATGTCAGTATCTGCTAAAATACATGCCGGATTACCCAAGAAGGCATACTTTTCTCTATAGCGATGTGCCACATAGCCTGCTACATATTTCAAACCTTCTTGTGCAATCCAATCACTTGCAGCAGTTGTACTCTCAAATTCTTCCAGAAGGTTCAATTCTTCAATACTTGGGGAGTAATTGAGAAGCTCTGAAACCATTAAAAAAGAGCCAAAAACATGATAAATAAAAAGAAAAGAATAGAGATGAAAATGTGTTCATCTCTTTCTATAATCTAGCGACCTATGAAAAAACAATCGATTAATTAATAGTATATTGTACAACTAGTGGAAAAAGTGGTCGATTCTGAATGAGTGTAAAGTTGGTCGCACTCGCTTCGCTCGTGCGACCATCACACTCATTTGGGCTCGACCACTCTTCCCACGAGTTGTTCATACTATTTTTCCTAACAAGAGGGTGAAACAGGCCGCTTTTCGCGCTTGTTTTACAATTTCATTTCTCCACTAGTTGAGAAATGACTCCATGTTTCAACGTCATTGCTTACGTCATCATTGCGAAATGGATCGTTTTGCTCACTCAAAACAAGCGCGAAAAGCGGCCCATTCCACGCTCGCGTTAGGAAATAGTATATTGCAATGTACAACTAGTGGAAAAAGTGGTCGATTAATTAAAAGACTTTTTTTCATAAGCAAGTGAATAAAAGGGAAAAAGTTACTACACAAAAAAAATGACGTTTATCAGCATTAAGTCTAATTGGAAATATCTTGTTAATTCAATAACAATTGTAATAAAATAAGATTATAAGTATTTGTTTCATTAACAATGTTATTAAATTAACAAAATTATTTCCAATTAAACTTGATGCTGTTGATGTAGCATCATTTTTTTTCGTGTACGGAATAATCGAACCTGCATCATCAATGTCTTTTTCGAAACACTTCAATCTATCAGACAGCTCGAGCAATTGAACATCGCCTACTCTTTCGATTTTCTCTCCGACTACTAGTGGATTCGACTGTGTATCGTCTTCAGGTAATAGTGTTAATACGTTTGTCAAAAGTTCATCCTTATCTTCGTCATTGTTTGTAGTAGAAGTTGAAGGAATGGCATTGGATATTTGACGTTGCGGATCTGAATTCATATCGTGTGCCTTGATTAAGCTCGAATCAGTTGCATCAGGATAACAGGATACCTCCATTTCAATTCCAAATGCGTGTGCTTCAGCATATTTGGCGTATTTTGTTCGACTGTTGAAAATGTCAAACCATTTATCGAATAGATCCAGCACATAAAAAAGACTTTCCCAGTTCTCAAAGCCAGCAATACCGTTTTTCCCGCAAGTTTCAATAGCTTTAGCATTAGTATGCGAAAACAATTGTGCTGCAAATTTCACTTTCTACCGACCAGTGCCTACAACATCTAAATGTTGTTTGGTTAACTTATGAGCAATCGTCAAATCTTTAACTCTCAATTTTAGAAGCAATTCAATGCACTTCTTATCGATAATATTGCCACAGTAAACAAATCCATGATCGAGCAAGTGATTTCTCGCCAGCTTTAACATGTGCGGAGCATTGGCAAAAATGTAAACTCGCAATAGATTGTTGCTGGGATGCATGAAATAGCATTTCCCTTTTTCGCTGTCGATATTTACTTAAATCATTCTATAGTGATTTATTTTTTGGCCCCAAATCTGAAGTTGCAGCCACAACTGTGAATCCACACTCAAATAGTTGCTCCAAGATTTCTGTCAGATTTTCCTTGGTAACCGGTTTGTCATATTCGTAAAACACCGGTTGTTTCCATTTTGAAAAAAGTCCTCTGGCTATCATCACTTGACAAGTCCTATGTTGCCCAATTACTTGTTCTTCTTTCCTATCGATAGACATCTGATCAGAGATATACACTTCATCGTAGCTTATGACAGCCAATTTTTCAAAACTTTTCATGGTTTTAGCTTTTTGCTTCATAATAAGTAGAACATATCTTTCAAAATTCTTTCTTCCATATTCAATTTCTAAGCCCATTTCCCTAAAGTTGAGAATGAAGGAAGCGGAATTTTCATAGTGGTTCTCAAATATCTGTAAGCCTTAGGGCTTATGCTCCGTAAGTTTATTGCTGCTGCAATGTCTTCGGCGCACCATCTTGTTTTCTTTTTTTTCAGATTGAGAAGAATATACTATATATTTGCCCGGGGGTGAATATCCTTTCTAGTATTTCCTTGTAATATCGTTCCTTGTTTAGCAATTTTAATATTTTTCTGTTCCTTACTTCGAGCATTTTGTTTGTTATCTTCAACTTTCTCATCAATTTATTGTTAGCCGTTTCTGACGCCTTTAATTTTTTTCTTAAAATCATATTATTCTGCATGATTTTATAATAATAACTTCTTAATAAGTTCTTTTGCAGGCATGGAATTTTGATTTTTTGATGTTGTTGATTCCATTTTTTCGTTGATGTCTTGTTGCTCGAATGCTGTAAAATCCTCGTGTTGGATGTTTTCTACTTCTCCTAATGCAGACTCGTTACGTGTGTCGATAACGTCAAGATCCAAATTTTTTTTGGTACCATGTCTGTTCTTTGTAGGCAGTAGGTAAAAAATGAATAAAGCATACTCTTCCTGAAAAAATATATACTTTATGATTACAAGATCATAATACTAAAAATCATACAAAAATGCTATGTTCATGTATTTTTTAAAATTATATTGCTCACCATTTTTCGTATTAACTTCCTCGTTCTTACAAGCTTTTACCCATGCCTTACAAACAATTTCGTCTTTTGGGAAACTAAAAAAACTCAAATTGCCTGATTTTCGCTGCGGTTTGATATTTTGGCACCCTTTAACAGCACAGCGAGTCATTGTTAGTCAATCAAATCTGAAATAAAATTTATGGAATTCATAAAACTCACGATATTCATAGAAGTCATGAAATAAAACATATAATATGATTTTTGAATAAATGAAAATGTGTGTCGAAATGAAAGATTCACATTCGAATACTCCATGTGAGATCGATTCATGATTTCGATGTCACATAACCTCACCAAAATAAATAAATTAAAAGAGGAATTTTGCAATTCATAATTTTTTTGCCGAAAACAATTATTTATCACGAAATTACCTTTTAATAGGTTAATAACTTATTGATCCAGTCAAATAAATATATGAAAATTTTGTAACACAACTACGCTTGTATCCATGCTCGTACAGCTCGTATTTCATGAAAACAATATGGCTGGGTCTAGGTCTGCGCAGAACGAACGAAAACTGGTCTCAGGAATCAACTCACCTTATATCTTCCACTATGGGTAGGACGATGCGACATTATGTAGATGTAGACAGAGAGAGTTACGGGGTGTGTCTTGAAAAGACTCGTATTATATTATTTTGATTTGAGATATTCTAAACAAAAACATATTGAAAGTACAACAAGTCTATAGTACTTATCAACAACAGTACGTGGCGCAGTCGTGGAAGAACATTGGATAACACCTAAAGCAAGCCTGCAGATTGTCTGAGAAGATAAAAAACAAAGATAACCTGCAAAGCGCAACGTGACAACAAACGATGGAGAGTGCTAGAAGGTTACCGGAACCGATGAGATTTGATGGTAATCTCAGTGATAATTTTAAGAGATTTTATCAGAATTTTGAGTTATACTTAATTGCAACTGAAAAGGATAAGAAAGCAGACTTAATTAAAATTGCCATCTTGCTGAACACTATAGGCAGTGAGGGCATAGAAATATATAATACATTCAGGCTTACAAAAGAGCAGAAGAAAAAATATGATGATGTGGTAACCGAGTTTAAAAGGTACTGTGCCCCAAGAAAAAACAGAACCTATGAAAGATTTGTGTTCAACAATCACAATCAAGGAGTAGACGAGCCATTTGATCAATTTTTGGGTGATCTTAAGAAATTAATACAGTCATGTGAATATGCTGACCAGGAAGATGACCATACGATATTAGTAGACAGAATAATATTAGGCACGAATGATTTGAAAGTGCAAGAAAAATTGCTCAACATACAAAATATTACGTTGGAAAATGCGGTAGAAATATGCAGAAATTCTGAGGCCACTAAGAAGCAGTTGCGGAGTGTAAGAAACAAAGAAGAGGCTACAATTGATTTTATCAGGAAGAAGAAGCAATATGATAAAAGTAATGAGAAGAATGAAGAATTGAATAAAGACGAAGGAAGTAAAAAGCAATTTAATTGTAGCAAATGTGGGAGAACCCATGGATATAGAGAGTGTCCAGCTTATGGAAAAACGTGTCATAAGTGTGGAAGAATGAATCACTTTAGCAGCGTGTGCAAGGCGAAAGTAAAAAATGTAAAGAACATATTAAAAGACAAGGATAGTGAGTCAGAAGATGAAACTCTTTATGTAAACAGCATAGTCAAGGTAGGAGAAGTAATGAAGAAAGCCAAGTCAGTCTGGACTGAAACTGTGGAAGTCAATGGAAAAGTAGTGAAGTTCAAGATAGATACGGGATCTGAGGTTAATATAATATCACTCAAGGAGTACAAATCGATAACTGAGGGTCAACAAATACAGAGGACACGTACGCTACTACAAGCATATGGAGGAACGAAGATTACACCAATGGGAAAGGTCAATCTAAGATGTAAAAACCGAGGTTAAAAACAATATGTTAGAATTTTTTGTCGTTGATATGAATGTAAAGTCTATACTTGGGTTACCGAGCATTCGAAAATTAGGTTATATTAAATGTACTAATAGTGTTAAGATGATTAATGATAAAGAAAAATTTATACAGTCAAATATTGATGTGTTTAAAGGTGTGACAGGAAAATTAAAACCCTTTCCTCGACATCGACACTCGATGTTTAAATCCTTTCCCTCGACATCAATGCTCGATGTAACAATCAATCCGACAAAATTTATGAAATACCGACTGTACATTCTCTGTTGCCCGCGCGGTACGAGCGCCGAACCCTGTAAACCGTCGAGACGGAGAGCCAATAGCGTAGCCGCATGTGACGAAATATATCGATCCGCAACGATTGGTAGGATCGAAGGGGGTGGGCGCGTGGTAGCGGAACGACCAAGAGATCTCGGCGACTCTTCCGTCGGCCTTCGGCGGGATCAGTCCTGCGTAAATTATAATGTAATCCGATAATGTATAACGATCAGTTGTTTGCCGGTTAAGAATCATTGTTACGAGTAGATTCGACGATATGAATTGGTTAATATACTTGTGTAAACGGCGTACGTCTAATGATTGTGAACGAGTTGTGTGGGCCGTTTTGTGACGAATAGCGGCGTAATTGTAACGTAAGTCAAATTATTTCAATACACTCATATATCGCTTGATTATCTCTCTGATTTCTTTTGACTTCCACAATATTCCTTGGGTCTCCCGACGGAACTCCCCTTGTGTTGTCTCATGATTAAAGCTTGAAATCGCTAGCCGATTACCGAATATTAGAGAAATTAAATACGGAATAAGAGTTTGTTAGTTCTCATAAAACTAACTGGCGCCCAATTAATTAAGGTAATTTCGTCAAAACTTAGAGCCCTGGCAGCCATTGACCCAGGCCGCGCCAGGTGTCGGCATTATTCGTTAAATTTGTAGTTAGAAAAATAACGCCGGTCTCAAAGGTTTGGGTACATTTAAAGATGTTTGTAAAATTAAATTAAAGGAAAATAGTGTTCCTGTTGCTATACCATGTAGGCGTGTACCGTTGAGTATAAAAAAGAGATTAAGAGCAAAATTGGATAGTTTGGAAAAACAAGGAGTTATTGCTAAAGTTGATGGTGCTAGTGAATGGGTGAACTCTTTAGTTATAATAGAAACCAAATAAAACTTTATTATGTTTTAGTTTAGATCCACAAGAATTAAATAAATGTATTGAGAGAGAATTTTTTGAAATTCCTACTTTTGAGGACATAAGCAGTGAACTTAATGGAAAACAGTACTTTACGGTGATAGATTTTAAAGATGGCTTTTATCAGATCAAGTTAGATAATGAATCGAGTAAATACACGACATTTTGGCTGTTATAAATTCAATTAAAAGACTACCTTTTGGTATTAAGATAGCACCAGAAACTTTTCAAAAAACAAATGAGAAAAATTTTGGAGATATAAAAGGTGTAAAAATTTATTTTGATGATTTAATAGTATACGCTGATAGTAAAGAAGAACATGATGAAATATTACAAAAAGTTATAGATAGAGCTAGAGAAAAAGGTGTTAAATTTAATAGAGATAAATTACAGTATAGACAAGTTGAAGTAAAATACATGGGATACATATTTAGTAAAGAGGGAATGCGAATTGATAGTGATAAATTAAAAGTAGATGATTTAAAAGCACCAAAAAATAAAAAAGATTTACAGAAACTGTTAGGGTTAGTTAATTATGTAAGAAAGTTTATACCGAAACTAGGTGAAATTGCTAGTCCTATGTGTAATCTGTTAAAAAAAGATGTAGAGTTTCAGTGGTTGAAGGTACATGACAAGGCGTTAAACATTATTAAAAGTGAAATAAATAAAAATATTACATTAATGAGTTTTGATCCTAAGAAAGAAATTACAATACAAACATATGCCTTTCAAAATGGCATTGGTTGTTGTCTGATGCAAGAAGGGAAGCCGGTGGCGTATACCTCATCGAGAGGGCTTAATGAAACAGAAAAGAAATATGCTATAATTGAAAAGGAATTGCTAAGTATTGATTATGCAACTCGACGATTTCACAACTATATATATGGAAAACCAATAAAAATAGTAACTGATCACAAGCCAAATGTAAGTGTATTAAATAAACGCATTTGTCAGGTACATTCACCAAGATTACAAAGGTCGAGACTGAGGTTGTTAAAATATGATATAAAAGTAGAGTACTTGCCTGGAAAATATTTATATATTGCTGACTATTTGTCTCGAAACTATAGTAGTGAAGTAGGAGAAATTAATAAAGATATAAACGAAATGGTTCATTCCGTTGAAAAATATCTAAGAATGAGTAAAAAAAGAAAGGAAGAGTTTAAATTATATACTAAAAAGGATGTAATTTTAAGTAAAGTGCGTGAAAATTGTATAAATGGATGAAAATGTAAAAAATATGAAGGAGAACTGAATGTGTATTACCAAATTAGAAGTGATCTTCATGTACGTAATGATATCATATTTTATAATGACAGGGTTATAGTACCGAAGGCATTGCGAGAGAAAATGTTATAAGTGTTACATGAAGGACATTTCGGAATAAGTCGCACCTGTGATAAAGCTCGTGGAGTACTGTTTTGGCCCGGTATGACTACAGATATAAAAAAATATGATACAAAAATGTAAAGTATGTGAACGATATAGATATGCTAATGTAAAGAAACTCTTGATAACACATGAAATACCAAAGCTGCCATTTCAAAAAATAGCTTCAGATATATTAGAGTATAAAGAAAAATCGTACTTAGAGTAATAGTTGATTACTTAACCAAGTGGTTAGAAATTATACAACTTAAAAGTAAACAAAGCCATGATATCATAGAAACGTTCAAGAAAGTATTTGCAGCTTTTGGCATTCCAGATGTTGTGATAGCAGACAATATGCCGTATTCGTCTTATGAGTGTCAATGCTTTGCAAAGAAATATGATTTTGAATTTCAGACAAGTAGTCCGAGGTATCCAAAGTCAAATGGACTTGCTGAAAGATTTGTGCAAACAGCTAAAAATAAGTTGAAGAAATCTGAGGATTTAAATGTAGCACTTATGGAGTATCGTAATACGCCTATTACAGGTCTTAAAAGATCTCCAGCAGAGTTGATGTATTCGAGACAATTAAAAACCAAATTACCGGTTATGGAAAAAGTAGATTTAAAAATAGATAAGTTTAGAGATAGGTTAACAGATAAAAATAAAATAACAAAGAACTATTATGATAGACACGCGAAACTAAGAGAGGAATTTGAAAAAGGAGATACTATAGTTTATAGGGATAAGAACCAATGGCAGCCAGCTGTGATTGTAGATAAGCATAAGTCTCCCCAGTCATACTTGATTGATACTGGAGCAAATATATTAAGAAGGAATAGTAGTCATCTTAGAAAGTCATCTATCAAACATGAAATAGTTGATGTAGATTCAGATAACGAGTTACCTGAAACCAGTATCAATCAAACCGTAAATAATAATATTTGTAATACTGAGAATGAGCCTGATAGTGAGAGTATGGATACACGTGCTAATAGTATTGCTAATAAGGAGTCAGTTAGAGAAAATGTAAGATCGATCAGATCAAAAACCATGCCCTCCAAATTCAATGATTATATATTGTACTAATTGTTCAAATAGATATAACAGTTATAAGGGGAAGGTGTAGTAAGTATAGGTGGCACTACTCAGAAATGGGTAGGACGATGCGACATCATGTAGATGTAGACAGAAAGAGTTACGAGGTGTGTCTTGAGAAGACTCGTATTATATTATTTTGATTTGAGATATTCTAAATAAAAACATATTGAAGTACAACAAGTCTATAGTACTTATCAACAACAGTACACGCATAATACTACTGCACCTCTAAACAAGGTCCTTTGAGCCGGATCTTTGGCTGTAAGATTCTGGAGATCGGTATAACGGCAGAATTCTGCAAAAGTAAAATTATCGCGCGAGCAACTATTGGCTGTCCCAGAAGCAAAGGGCCGTACACGCAGTATTCGCGTAAGGGCGGTATAGCAAATACTCGAGCGAACGTACCCAGCAAACAAAAAAAGATTGAAAAGAATTAAAACGGGATTGCCAGGAATTCAATTAAGGACTTTCCGAATTCCATTCTGTCCAAAAAAGGGATTGAAATAGTTTCAATATCATGGAATTCCTTATTTTGGAAAGAATTTGTCTGTTTTGAATCCCATCCAATTCCGACACAAAAATATTATACCACTGAATGCCAGGTTAGGGATTAGAAAGTTTCGTGATGAATTCCATTGAATACCATTGATTCCGTTAACGAAATGAATACCATTGAATGCCAAACTAGGAATTAAAAATTTCCGTATTGAATTCCATTGAATTCCGTCTATTCTGACAATAAAATGAATACCATTGAATGCCAGGATAGGGATTGAAAAGTGTCCGTGTTGAACTCTGTGGCGGTACGCGCCACCAATAGTACACGCCCGCGCGGTATCTGCATTACCGGCAGTTCGCGTCGACGCCGCTATAGGCGTCACATCGCCGGGGCATCTTTCTCGAGTTCAAACCCGAGTAGAAATTTCAGTTACTGTCTGAACAGGTCCAGATCAGGTGTGCCATAATACATAATCTGGCCCTGGTAAAGTCACCTGACATGGTCCTGACAAGATGTGTAACGCATTGCATGTTCAGGACCGGATTTCATTTACCTAATAAGGACCATGTCAGGCGAATTAATGAAAACCCTTATATTCACCCGACATAAAAAAATTTGTTTATTTTAAAATTTTATTACTATTTTTTAACTAAATTTGTTTCTTAGATGCAGTCTATGATTATAAATATTTTCTGTATTTGAAAAAAACACCTACCTTGGTGGGATTCGAACTCGGGACCTCTGGATCGTGAGCCAACTGCCTTACGTGGTAGACTACTTTTTAATTTAATGTAAGTGTTATATATAGTCTACATATGTCACAACCAGCGCAAATATATAATTTTTCAAAAATCATCTTAAGAAACAAATTTAATTTAAAAAGAGTAATAAAATTTTGAATTGGCTATATGATATAATATTATATTAATATTATATGATGAAAGAAGACGAATTGTACTTCCTACAATAATTAATAATATTAGTCAAATAAAAAAGGCCTTCAATGTTTTATTATAGATATTATATTAATAATATCAGATTAATTATAATTATTAATTAATTTTGATATGACCTTTGAAAATTTGTGTATTAAGGGATACTCAATAAGGTCCTGACTATTGCCTTATCAGGCTTGCCTGGTTATATATAACCAGGCATGCTTGATATGGCACCAGTCAGGACCTGATCTGGCATGCCGTAGTCAGGCATGCCTCATTCATACCTGATCAGGGCCGTACATGACAACAGGCACGCCTGAATAAATTTCTACTCGGGAAGTTTCGTCTCGACCGCTATGTAAAGGGACCCCCTACGGTGCCTGACAGATCTTACAAATTTCATTTTCGGGCTAATTGCTCGTCGGCAGTAGTGCGTGTAATGCCCTTAGGCATACACAAAAGCTCACCGACGAACAACGGCGCTTGGTCGCCCAACGGAGGCGCGAGACGTTTCCTAAACCATGAATGCCATGCAATTCCATAACCTTTACGGATTCCATAGGATTGGATGGAATTGAAATTTTCTTTTTTGGATTCCATGGGATTGGACCATCTCATTTCGAATCCCATCTAATTTCATCTAATTCCGCCAAAAAAGGGATTCAAAGGTATTAAAAAATTTTAATATCTTTTAATCCTTTTGCGTTTGCTGGGTAGTTTTCTGCCCTTTTGGGCATTGGAGGAAATCACGAGGCGGCATAATATCTGTAGCCTCAATCTCAGATCGTATGAAGGAGGACGAGTTCATTACAGTAACCGGTAACGACGCCATATTACTACGGAGGGGCCCATTATAATCGTGGGTTTTCAACCTAAAGCGACGCAGGGGATTCTCAACGTGAGGAGCCAAAGGCCGGCGTGCAACGAGGATTATTCCAGACTGTGGAGGTGGCATTCAAGAGCAAGCTACTTGTATCCAAAGAACAAATTGTATTAACGATAAGTAAAGCGAAATATATTGAGGTATTTTAAGTGAAAATAATTAACAATAAGCATAGTTGTGTCAATAAAAAAGAATTTAGTTAAGTTAAAACAGAGAAAAAGAATGTTGAAAGCTAGTTTGACGCGAGCTAAAAATGTCTTTAAAGACGTTAACCCTAATAATGTTGATATTGACGAAATAAAGGTTAGGATAGAAGAAGCCGAAGAAACATCAAAAACGTTAACGGAGAAGTTCAAATGGAAATAAGTGTTTTGATGATACGTTACCTGAAGTAGAGTTAGATGAAGAATTAGAGGAGTCGGAAAATAAATTTCTGCATTTAAAGTTAATAGCGAAAAAATTAAAGAAAAGTCGCGTTGAGTTAGCTGAAGGTAATGAAAATCTAGCGCAAGCATTTTAAGGCGTAGCAATAAATGAAGACGAGGGGCGACGAGATGCACGTGCGCATGGTTACAATAATTTTGTTAGATTACCCAAGATAGAGTTGCCTACATTTTCCGGTCTATACGAAGATTGGTACGTTTTCTATGACGTGTTCAATTCATTGATTGATCCAAGCAATTTACTAAACAACATACAAAGATTCCATTATTTGAAATCCGCGTTAAAAGGCGAAGCGGCGAAGAGCATATTCTCATTAGAAATTTCAGGCATAAATTATGCGAATGCTTGAGCTAGATTAAAAGAAAGGTATGATAATCAAAGATTAATTATTCAAAATCATATAAATGCAATATTTGACTTACCTAAGAAAAGGAAATGGAACTGTGATCAGACAAATATTAGATAGCGTGTTAAAACATACTTGAGCTTTACAGGCGTTGAAAAGGCCCACGCAGCAATGGGATGATTTACTGATTCACATGGTGACCAGCAAGTTAGATATTGTAACGATAAAGGCATGAGAGAACGCTTTGGAACCGATTGTAATGCCTAACTTTCAGGAACTAGTCACATTTTTAACTAGAAGATGTCAAACGTTAGAGGCGGTAGCGACCCTTACAAAAAAGTATTACTAGCTGGTTAGTAATAAATACTTATTTTGTGTATTAATAATACTAAAATTAAGTATTTATTAGTACTTGAATCACTGTGATCCAAGTATTGCATAGTATTTTATTACTGGTCAGTAATTTATGAAAGTAGTATTTAATACAGGACGAGTATTGAATACTTAGTATTAAATTTCTGATGAGAAAGCATTTAATATTAGGTGAAAAATACTTGTGTAATAAATACTTGTGTTGAATTACTGATGAGTATTTCAATGTTAGTACTGAAGTACTGAACCAAGGATTCCATGTGTAATAAATCACTGGCCAGTATTTTAATATTAATACTCAAGTACTGAACTGAATATTCCATGTGAAATTAATCACTGACCAGTACTACAATTTGTATAGAAACATTATAATGGGTAATTCCTGATAATATTAAGGAAAAGAGATAAAAGTAAGGCACAAATACATTTTATATGAAGGTCTGTACTAATTCGTCGTGATAAAAGTGTACAAGTTTTGAAATAGTACTGAGGATATCATTTTAATATTCAATTCAAAATTTTATTACTCTTTTTAAACTGAATTTGTTTCTTAAGATGATTTTTGAAAAATTATATATTTGCGCTGGTTGACATATGTAGACTAAATATAACACTAACATTAAATTAAGAAGTGGTCTACCACGTAAGGCAGTTGGCTCACGATCCAGAGGTCCCGAGTTCGATCCCACCAAGGTAAGTGTTTTTCAAATACGAGAAAATATTTATAATTATAGACTGCATCTTAAGAAACAAATTTAGTTATAAAATAGTAATAAAATTTCGAAAAAAAAAAATTTTTTTTTTTATGCCGGGTAAATATCGGAAATCGAAATATTGGTGAGTAATTCAATACTAAGCACCAGTAGTTCTGTGTAGTATTAATCACTACCTATAATATTTATCACTACCAGTATTTTCCCAGTATTTCCCAAATAAATATTGACAGTATTAAATCACTGAGATTTTAAGTATTTAGTCAGTAATACTTTTTTGTAAGGGGAATCAGCAATTTAAGCACAAACTCACGTAAGGCTGGCCACGACAAAATTACGGCTGCGCATGCGACTGCCACTAATGCTAAATGTACTTATTGTAAGGGCGAACATCAAATATATCAATGTAAAGCATTTCAAGGCTTATCCGTAACAGAGCATATTAATCAAGTAAAAATGAAAGGGCTATGTTTAAATTGTCTAAGACCTAAGCATTTGACCAAAGATTGCATAGCCAGTAATTACAAAATATGCGGAAAGAAGCATAGTTCACTATTACATTCAGAAAACAATAAAGATAAAGAAAACAAAGATAAGCAGTTGATCCAAAAACAAGACCAAGATTCGAATGAAAATAGCGTTTCGTGTCACCATACTAATTTAGAAGAACCTGTAACACCAAAGCAAGTGTTGCTTTCTACAGCTGTATTGAAGGTAAAGGGTAAGAACAGTCAATTTGTTGAAGAAAGAGCGTTATTAGATAAAGGATCCCAATCCAATTTTATTTCGGAGAAGTTTATGAGTAAGCTAGGGCTCAAGTGTACCAAAACACAAATCCACATTAATGGGATAAATCAACAAATGTTCCTCGCGCTTTAAAAATAGTTAATCTAAACATAACGTCAAGATTGGATTCATTTAGTACGGATTTGAAATGCGTCGTATTGCCATGCATTACGAAGAATTTGCCCGCGGTTAAAATAGATGCAAAAGAATTAGATATACCGAACAATGTTAGGTTAGCTGATCCTAAATTTCATATTCCTAGAGAAGTAAATTTGCTAATAGGGGCGGAAAGATTTTGGGATCTCATCTGTGTAGGACAGATTAAGCTTGATAAAAATAAACCGACTCTGCAAAAATTAATGCTTGAGTGGATAATAGCTGAGGTCGTAGAAGTGCAAAATGACAAGGTTTTGCAGACATCTTGCCATTTAAGGGGGTCGTCTGGTCAAGAGGCTGTTTTTTGGGGGGAATTTTTTGTAAGGAATCATAAGAATACACTTTTTTGAAACTTTTACATCATATTTATTGATATTTGAAGAGTATTTAGAAATTTTTCCAAGTTGATATATGGCCAAGAATCCGCTGTAGAGCGCCCCGAAGACAACTGTGTAAAAAAACGGTACCCACGATTCCGGATCTCCAGTTCATTCTAAAAAAAAAAAAAAAAAATTCCTCTTAATCTGTGGATGTGTGGCTATCGTGTGAACTAGAACCAAATAAAAATATTGAAATTTCAGTTTTTGCCAACGTTTTGAAAAAGTTCATAATAAAACTTTTTTTCAAAACGTTGGCAAAAATTGAAATTTTAATATTTTTATTTGGTTCTAGTTCACACGATAGCCACACATCCACAGATTAAGAGAAATTTTTTTTTTTTTTTTAGGATGAACTGGAGATCCGGAATCGTGGGTACCGTTTTTTTTACACAGCTGTCGTCGGGGCGCTCTACAGCGGATTCTTGGCCATATATCAACTTGGAAAAATTTCTAAATACTCTTCAAATATCAATAAATATGATGTAAAAGTTTCAAAAAAATGTATTCTTATGATTCCTTACAAAAAATTCTTCCCCAAAAAACAGCCTCTTGACCAGACGACCCCCTTAAGGGAATGCTGGAGCCGTCTGTTTTACCGGCATTTTTTGTCGGCACGTAGCGTCGTATTAATTTGACAGAATTAAAAATCCTTCTCCAGAATTGCAGTACATACATTAATGATTCGGGGGAACTCCAATTTTATATAGAAAACGATAAAAAATTACGGAAGTACAGATTTTCTTATCCTACTTTTATCCCAATATGGCGTCTCGAGTTGCGGCGAGCTGTCAGCTCGTCACAAGATGTATTTCATACAAGAGATATACCATTGGTACGAACGCGAAAACAAGTTCCCCCGAATTGCACAACAAGAAAAACATCGATAAACCCTCGAAATCAAGATTTGGAAGCGTAATATAAAAGTATAATATCGATGTGCATCGTGCGTATGTGTGCGTGCAATGTAGCGTGCTATCCTTGTCTATATCTTTGTCTATACAAGGACAGATATAGTCGATAACATATAACAGAAAATGGTAATTTTGTCGGTTATACAGACGGCTCCAGCATCCCCTTAAGTATGGAGGAAAATTTGTGTAATACCGTAAATAGATTTTGGCAAATAGAAAATTGTTTAACTCAGGAAGGCTTAACCGAAGAAGATAAATACGTTGAAGAATTCTTTAAAAATACTTATTCGAGAGATGCCGAGGATAGATTTATAGTGAAGCTACCAGTAAATCAAAGGATGTTAGATCAATTAGGGGACTTCGAGAGTAACGCGATGAAAAGGCTTCTATCGATAGAAAGTTTAGGAAAGATCCAGAGTTTAAAGCTGAGTACATTAAATTCATGAACAAATATTTGGAATTAGGGCATATGAGACCTGTTAGCGAATCAACATCTAAAACGAAAAGAGTCTTTCTTCCTCACCAAGCTGTAGTAAAGGAGGATGCTGTAACTACCAAAACGCGGGTGGTATTTGATGCATCAAGCAAGGATTCTAAAGGTTTTTCATTAAACGATGCTTTGTATAAAGGTCCCTTAATTCAATTTGATTTATTCTCTATTATCCTGAGATTTAGGTGTTTTATATATGTGCTATGTGCGGATATAAAAAAAATGTATAGACAGATTAAGGTTCATGAAGATTATATACCTTTGCAGACAGTACTTTGGTGAGAGGATCCTCAGGCGCTGTTACAAATACTCGAATTGCTTACAGTAACGTACGGCACAAAAGCAGCCGCATTCTTAGCGGTTAAATGCTTGCAGGAGTTAGCCGAACTTGAGAAAAAAAAGTTTCCAATAGCTTCGGGGGTCGTTCTTAAAAATTTCTATATGGATGATCTATTATCAGGATCCGATACGGTACAGGGAGTTAAGGATTTAAAAAAGCAAATAACTGAATTATTGTTTCTAGGAGGTTTTGAGCTACATAAATGGAAATCAAATATACCATTAGATTCAAGTGAAAAGGTTAATCAGGAAAACATTTTGGTGGATTTATGTAAAAAGCAGGAATCAAGACTGTTAGGTATTTTATGGGATCCGAGTAGGGATGTATTGCATTACAAAAGTCCAAGCTAGAAAACAAGGTAACGAAAAGAGTTATGTTATCCGAGGTGTCTAGGCTGTTTGATCCTTTGGGATTAGTTGGTCCTATAATAACTACGGCGAAAATTCTGATACAATCTTTATGGGCGTGTAATATTGCCTGGGACGATTCTGTACCCATGAGCATTTAAAGCCTGATGTCAGATAAAATATCAATCATATGTGTTGGAGCTTATAGAATTTAAAAAAGCAAATAACTGAATTATTGTTTCTAGGAGGTTTTGAGCTACATAAATGGAAACCAAATATACCATTAGATTCAAGTGAAAAGGTTAATCAGGAAAACATTTCGGTGGATTTATGTAAAGAGCAGGAATCAAGACTGTTAGGTATTTTATGGAATCCGAGTAGGGATGTATTACATTACAAAAGTCCAAGCTAGAAAACAAGGTAACGAAAAGAGTTATGTTATCCGAGGTGTCTAGGCTGTTTGATCCTTTGGGATTAGTTGGTCCTATGAAAACTGCGGCGAAAATTCTGATACAATCTTTATGGGCGTGTAATATTGCCTGAGACGATTCTGTACCCATGAGCATTTATAAAGCCTGGTGCCAGATAAAATCTCAATTATATGTGTTGGAGCTTATAGAGATTCCAAGATTGATAATCTCGGAAAATAGCGATTTTGGGGTACAGCTGCATGGGTTTTGTGACGCGAGTGAGCAAGCGTACAGTGCTTGCATATACGTAAGAGAAAACAACGCTTCAACTGCTTTACTTTGTTCCAAGTCGAGAGTAGCGCCATTAAAAACACTGTCTCTGCCGCGGTTAGAGTTATGCGGAGCGGTTCTTTTGATTAAATTAATGAACAAAGTGGCATCCAGCTTAAACGTGAGAGTGTACAAGCGTTATTATAGGACGGATTCAAAAATAGTTCTAGCGTGGCTAAGTTGGCCGGCGAAAAGATGAAAGACGTTTGTTTTGAATCGTATTAGTGAAATACAGAATAGCTCGTCACCTTCTAAATGGTATCACGTAAAGTCAAAAGAAAACCCAGCTGATTTAATCTTTCGTGGTGTCACCCCGGAGAAACTAAAAGGGTCCGCGATGGTTAAGTTTAAGCGAAAATGAGTGGCCGTCAGAAGGTGCAGAGCTATCATGCAAAACTATACTTGAAGAGCGAGTCGAAGTATTAACAGCGGAAATTTCCATACAAGAATCAATTATTCCTTACTACAGATATTCCTCGTTAGGAAAATTATTGCGTGTAATCGCGTATATTTTAAGATATTTTAGCGTATATTTTAGCTATAATTCGAGTTGCGATATAAAAAATCGTAAAATAGGTTGCGTATATATCTGCGTCGAAAATGAGCGAAGCTCGTGTTGCGTTAATTGGGGCAGGATTGTTCAGGCACAAGAGTTTGGGAATAAAATAAGATTGTTAAGGTGCAAAGAAAATGTTCCTAAAAGTTCTAGATTAATTAGTCTAAATTCTTATTTAGATAGCTATGAGGTGCTACAAGTAGGTGGAAGACTGAAAAATGCGCAGCTACCAGAAGCAACCAAGTACCCAATCATATACTGCCATCTGCTCATCACATCACAAAGCTAGTCATTAGGAATAAGCATGAAAAATTGTTTCACGCGAGCACTCAAGCCACGTTGGCTTTTGTGAGGGAAGAATATTGGCCTCTCGCAGCAAGAAATGAAGTCAAGGGAATTATAAGGAATTGCGTGAGATGTGTCAAGGCCTCGCCCATACCGTGTCAGCAAATTATGGGACAGCTTTCGGCGGCTCGAGTTAATCCGGTTAGACCATTCCATAATACTGGAGTAGACTACTCTGTGGCCCCTTTTTAGTTCATGATAGAGTGCGGAGGAATAGCAAGCAGTATAAGGCATATGTTGCTGTTTTCGTGTGTATGGCTAACAAGGCTGTGCACCTGAAACTAGTCGAAGATGTAACTTCCGCAGCTTTCATAGGAGCTCTAAAAAGGTTTATTTCCCGAAGAGGAAAGGTTGTAAATATGTACTCTGACAATGGAAAGAACTTTCTGGGTGCGGATAACGAATTAAAGAATCTATTTCAAAGCACGGAATTAAATACTGATCTTCAGCCTGCCGCATCAGAAGAGCGTTTGACTTGGCATTTTATACCTCCGAGGGCACCCCATTTCGGCGGGTTACGGGAGTCTGCGGTTCGGTCAATGAAGCAACATTTGAAGAGGACTGTTGGAGATGAGTCCCTTACGGTTGTAGAAATGATGACGGTATTATCGCAAATTAGCGATTTTAAATTCAAGACCGTTGACGCCATTGTCCGACGATCCCATAGACTTGAGTGCGTTAACGTCAGCGCATTTTTTGATAGGGGATTCTTTGACTTCATACCCAGAGCCTAATCTTTTAGATGTACTCTTGAACAAGCTTTCTCGATGGCAGTACGTGGAACGATTGAAGCAACACTTTTGGTCAAGATGGTCCAAGGAGTATCTAGCCATTTGTCAAGGAAGAACCAAATGGAAAGCAGAGACTAACCCTAAATTAGAAGTAGATCAGCTAGTCGACATGCTGAAAGAAGATGAGTCTATGCCATTGAGATGGGTGTTGGGGAGAATTGTTAGCGTTCATCCGGGCCAAAACGGCGTAATACGAACCGTAACTATCCGTACTAATAAGGGTATTTATAAAATTGTAAAGGTTTGTTCTATACCTATCAAAGAACCCGAAACTCTGAAGACTGATTAGCTATACTCGACGTTTGTGTTGTAATAAGTTTAGTGATACACCGTAAGTTTTTTGTTTAATTAAAAATATAAATATTTATCAAGGCAGACGGCATGTTTAGATGCAAGCGTTATAATATTCATAAGTTATTGTTCTGTGATTTGGTTTGCCTCTAATGGCACGCTCCTATTCTTAGTTACGATTGAGCCGTGCGAGGCGCTAGGGCAAATTACGCCCCTACTTTTTAGTTTTCTTGTTAGCCGAAAGAGGCGTAGGCAGATCACGATCGTTTGTCGACCGAGAAAGTTGCTCGCGTATCACTGCACAATAAAGTTTTGATTTTTATAAATACGACCCTTATGGAAAAATACACTCAACTTTTAGTGCTAACCGTTAAAAAAGCACCATAGAAAAACCTTTAAAATTGGGTGTGATTTCGGACCGCCAATTAAAGGTTAACCTTTACACCCGAAATCACACCCAACTTTAAGGGTTTTTCTTTGGATGATGATTAACCTTCAAGTGATAGTTAACCTTCAATTAATGGTTAATCCTTAAAAATGACGGTATAAACCCTAAAAATATAAACCCTCAAATGAAAGTAACAAGAGAATAAACTCCATATTTAAATGTTCTCAATTTGCTTCCGCCGATAATACATACCCGTAAAAGAGAACATCACTACACACTATGCAAAGTTTATATATACATAAGGTTTTATTTCGTGTGTCAATTATTTCTATGAATTATCTCAGAAAGTATTGGTTTATTAGAAAAGTGTTTCAGATAAAAGTTGAAAGGTTCAAAAGAGGCCAATAGACGATCTTATTAGATTTTGGATCCAGGGCCTGTATTGAGCTCAATATAGGGCCTAAGTCAAATTTTTTAAATAAAAACCCCTATTTTTTATTGTAAGTACCATCTTTCTCTATTAATTAATTTGAACAACTTTTGTTTGAAAAATTCTTTTATTTGCCCAATACTTTTTGAGATATTCAAGAAAAACTTGGTAACTTTTTCAATATTTAGCTTATGATATCTTGATAATTGTTTGCCAGAGGAAAAAGTGGTATAGAGGACTTTTTGATTTTATTTTGTGTTAAGAATATGCTGTTGCAATAGCACTCCAATTTTTTTTAATATTTGTAAACACTCCAAGAAGATGCATACACAAATATTTAAAAAAAATTGGAGTATACTATTGCAACATTTTTGAAATAAAATTAAGTTAAAAAGTCCTCTGTACCACTTTTTTCTCTGGCAAACAATCATCAAGATATCACAAGCTAAATATTAAAAAAGTTATCAAGTTTTCCTTAAATATCTCGAAAAGTATTAAGCAAATAAAAGAATTTTTCAAACAAAAATTGTTCAAATTAATTAATAGAAAAAGATGGTACAATAAAAAATAAGGATTTTCATTTCAATAATTTGACTTAGGCCCTATTGGGCTCAATACAGGCCCTGCATGGATCCAAAATCTAATAAGATCGTCTATTGGCCCCCTTTAAATCTTTCAACTTTTATCTGAAACACTTTTCTAATAAACCAAGCCGTCAATTGTCACTTAACGAAGATTAACACAATAACATTTAAACGACACCCAACGATAAAGGGATCATGGCAACACTGATTAAATCGACATAGAACATTAAAGGTTAACACTCTGTTAACACCAGACCAAGATCCAACGATGAGGATCAATTTCCAACCTACACTAAACATTGAGGCTTAATCCCCAACCTACACTTATAGTTGAGAATAAACTCCCAATATACACTCATCATTGAGGATTTAAACCCACAACTTACCTAAACCTTAATGGTCAACACTCAAGCTACACCTAAATTTAAATGTTGACACTTAACTTTGATGACAAACATTATACTTACGCTCAAATTTGAGTGTTAACTCTCAAATTTGGGCGTAAGTTTAGTGTTAACACTCAAATTTGAGTGTTAACCATCAAAGTTGAGTGTACTTTTTCATAAGGGGAGAGTTTTTTTTTTAATCGTAAAGCTGAGGTGCGTATAATACTATATACTGCACCTCTAAACAATTCCCATACAGCACGCTTGTCCAAAAGCGGACATAAGATGTCTAATTTACGTTTGCAGGTATACATATATGTGCATATACATATATGCATACGTAATTACATACGCACACCCATAAAATTTTATGTATTATTTGTCGATTGGTGCGAGACAAAACTATCTAAAAATAATTTTAAGATTTACATATTTTTATTATGATAGTAGAATGAGAGGCACACTTTTTTAATCAATCTGTCGCATTTTTTGTTCCACCACGGGCAAGATAGATGGTTAATGCTCGGTGGTTTTTTTTTTTTTTTTAATCTGGAATGTTTAATTCTCTCAAACATAAAGGAAGACAGAGCATCCTCTATGACAACAAAGGAATTTTGACATTTAAAAGTTTCAGACTGGAAGTTTTCTGTACAGTTTAGTCCATTACCTAAAAGATATTCCAATCAGTCTTATAAGAATACAAACAAGAAGGTCTTCTAACGGGCAACAAGTTTCTAACGGCATCTCCATAATCAGGATAATGATCACTACCTTAAGAGTCATCATTGATCCTCCAACTAAAGTTCAGAGACATAGAATTGTGTGCAATCGACAAATCTAACACCGAACTTGTATGATAGGATGCATTATGAAATGTTGGAGTGTTGTTCAATAGTGAGAAATCTGAATCTATTATGTCATTTGACAGACGTGATGAACAAGAGCATTACATCGCACAAAAATTGAAAGTTATCACATATTCAATTTTTCTTGTCAAATATGTAAGTAGACAGATTTCCGAATTACACTGTTTCTCTAACAATTTCTAATTGTTTATATAATTCGGTAAATATGCATAATAGGGGGACCCAGCCCCAATGACCTTGACCTTGACATATGTTGTCAAGGTCACTCTCCTGAGTGACCTACAGAAAGTTTTAGCCGTCGTTCGTTTTTTATTAAAAAGTTATTAACAAAAAAAGTTTCAAAAATATAACAGTTATTTTGAGTGTATTGAAAGGCATAAATGACAAGGGAACGGTTGGAAGTGTCCCTACCCGATTTGGATGCGCTTTGGATATGTTGTTGAGCATAAAAAAATATTAAACACGTATTTTTTTGCGGCGTATCTCGACGTTTAGGGGTTATAACAACCCCTCGAAAATAACGGATTTTATAATTTTTAGCGAATATCTTCGAAAATATAAGGCGTATGAAAAACAGTTTTATACAAAAGGTTTATGGTCTTTTGTGCTTTTTACAATAGCGTAATCACATTTTTCAAATGTCAAATTTTTTAATTTAACCCCACACCCACCTATTATTTTTGTCGAGATACGCCGCTAAAAAAAATACGTGTCTAATATTTTTTGATGCTCAACAACATATCCAAAGCGCATCCAAATCGGGTAGGGACACTTCCAACCGTTCCCTTGTAAGTGTATGTAAAAATAGTACATGTATGAACAAAGAAAAGTTATTTAAAGCAGCTAATCGTTGATACATTGAACAGTCTTTTTGTTAAAGTAGAGATATATACTTTTCAATATACTAACCATTCTCTGCTTTAAAAATTTATTCCTGTTACAGATATTAAGCGTTTAATTTAATAAACTTTTTTGTTAATGACTTTTTAATAACGATCTCTAACTAAAACTAAAGGAGGGGTGGGGAACGAAACCCATTGCGTTCACGCAACAATTATATGTAGATCTCGTTTTGCCCTGCTTCCGCGTTTAATAGACTACTGTTTATTTACGTGTCCTTGTTAAAGAAGCGATAGATACTATACCATTCAAAGTATAAACATATTATTATCACAAATCCTTCTCAGTTGATTTTCACTCGTCAATCTTGCTAGTTGTGTTGTGCTAGAAATTAAACGCAAAATGCTGCTTCATGAATTTATTAATCTAACATATAATAAGCAGCGTCTTATTGAATATTTGTGTGAGAAAAAAGCTTTAAATGTTGTGTTTTGGTAAAGCAGCGACTTTCTCGCGAAATAAAGTATTCACTGCATTAACAAAAAGACTTTAATTTATCAACAATTTACTGCTTTAAATGTTGTGTTTTGGTAAAGCAGCGACTTTCTCGCAAAAAAAAGTATTCTCTGCTTTAACAAAAAGACTTCAATTTATCAACAATTTACTGCTTTAAATGTTGTGTTTTGGTAAAGCAGCGACTTTCTCGCGAAATAAAGTATTCTCTGCTTTAAAAAAGAACGTAATAGTGGTCGTTTATGCCTTCCAATACTCAAAATAGCTACTATATTTTCCAAACTTTTTTTTGTTAATAACTTTTTAACGAATAACGAGCGACGGCTAAAAACTTCTGAAGGTCACTTAGAAGGGTGACCTTGACAACATATATCAAGGTCAAGGTCATTGGGGCTGGGTCACCTATTATGCATATTTACCGATTGTTCTTTTAATCTTCCTGATGATGCTGCAAAAAAGTTGAAACAAATCCACTGAACGGTTGCTGAATTATAATGATTTTAAGGATGTATTAAAGGTATTTCAAATATATTCAGAAATGGTTGAAATTTTGAGATGTTTCTTTTAAATTAAATTAAAAATACTCTGTAAGTAATTTTAAGAATTATTTAAGTTTAAAGTTGATGAAATTAACATTATCCCTTATGGAGAATCGACATTTTTGTGGTAAATATAAATAAAAACAATGAGATATTTCTAGAATTTTTTTTATATGTAAAATATACATTATTGATATTGTATTTTAAGTTTCAAAACTTTTTGCTAAATTTTTTTTACTTTTTAATGTTACTATAAATTTTACTATAAAATAGATGCAAATACATTAGCAATATTGCACCCAGATAGCAACGTGTCTGCATTGTTGTTGGCATGTTGCCGACAACATAGTATGTGTTGCTAGCAGAATTGTGGCAATTGAGTCCGCATTTGTCGGCAAGTTGATGCCTTCACGAGATAACAATTTTGTATAGCAACTTGCCAGCAATTTGTTGGCAACTTAATGCTGCGGTCTAAAATCGTTTGATTCAAAATTCGAGCTGTTGTTGTCATGTTGCTGTAATAATTCATAGGATCACACGATGCTGTCATATTGCTAGCACCGCGAAGTAAATTTTATGCTGTTCTCTTACTGACAAATAGCTGGCAATACATATATCCAATGTTGCCTGCGTGTTGCTTCAAATATTAAAGTACTCGAAATCAATTGAAGCAAATGTACGGCAAGTTGACAGCATCATAAGCAATCACAAGTTTGCGTGATTTTGCTCAGACACGCTTTGCTATCTGGGTATATATAAACTTTGCATAGTGTGTGGTGATGTTCTCTTTTGCGGGTATGTATTATCGGCGGAAGCAAATTGAGAACATTTAAATATGGGGTTTATTCTCTTTGGGTGTTACTTTTATTTGACGGTTCATATTTTTAGGGTTTATACCATCATTTTTAAGGATTAACCATTAATTGAAGGTTAACCATTAATTGAAGGTTAACTATCACTTGAAGGTTAAACATCACTTGAAGGTTAACCATCAGCCAAAAAGAAAAACCCTTAAACTTTTGGTGTTAATTGTTAAAAAAACACCAAAGAAAAATCCTTAAAGTTGGATGATATTTCGAACCGCCAATTGAAGGTTAACCTTCAAATGATGGTTAACCTTCAATTGGCGGTCCGAAATTACACCCAACTTTAAGGGTTTTTCTTTGGTGTTTTTTTAACAATTAACAAAAGTTAAGTGTATTTTTCCATAAAGGGTAACTTTTTTCTTTAACCCTTAAAGGTTCTAACCTTGACTTTCTCTTTGGATCGGAGGGTATTATGAACAGGATTGAATATTTGCAGCTTGATGATCCCTGGGGTAGCGACCATTACCCTATTTCTTTTGTTTTTGATAATTTCACGCTTCCGTATATGTTCGAGAAGTCGAACATTCGCCGCGCGCGCCTGACGAATGCGCGCCCGGCCACCCCGCGCTTATCAGATACCGCGGCCTGCCGCGGCGCGTCGCCGGCTCACTCACACTTACTCGCATTTAAAATACGACCGTGCGGCTATGAGCTAGTTTACACCGAGCATTTGATACGCGTACCAAGTACTGTATTCGGACTAAATTGGCTTAGTACGAGGGTGTGAACGATAGCGTATTAAGTTGGTACGATACGTATCATGAAGGCGTATCGTACCAAAATAGTATGCGTATTAAATGCACATATAGCGCTGTAAACGCTGGTGTACGTATTATAAGACTGTCTAGGTTATGTTTTTCGACCGGCAGTATTCAATTTACGTATATACCAGTATACTGAAAATACTATCTACATACAATGTCAAATAAAAAAGGATTAAATTGGAGGGAACAAGAAACAACAGTGTTTTTGCAATTATGCATTGATAAACCAAATATTAGCAATCATGGATGGCAAAAGACACAAACATATCGAAATATTTAAAATGCTTGAGCCAGAAATGGAAAAGCACGGTTATAAAAAATAGCGGACCAGATTAAATTAAAATTGAATAAATAACTGTCGTAAATGTCTTTTACGATTATTTTGCTGGATTTTTAGAAATCCCAATAAAGTGGAAAATAAAATTGCAATATTCTTTTCCATATCCATTTCTATAATATTGACGATAATAAACGTAAGCTACGTTTTAATATTCACTCTACAATGTATACGTATACATACAACTATAGATCTTCAGTTGACAGCGAATATCGAAACGTAGCCATAATATAAATGGTGTAAACGCATGTGAATCAAACGTTTGATGCGCACCAGCTTGATTCGTATTAAACTTAGGTACGGTGTAAACTAGCACTATGTAAGGCGAGCCGCGCAAGGACCATTATTCGAATCCTTCCGCTATACTTCACGAGTTTTGTGTTGAGGAAGCGTTGAGTGAGTCGAGCCATTTGATAATAATTAAAATAGCGTTGAGTGAGAGACTCCTCTCCTCCGCATAAACCTGCAATCGAGCGTCGAGCAATTTCTCCTCCGCTTTATTGCAATTTTTTGGACCAACGTGGAGACCGTTGCTACCTCCAAGCCGGAAGCCTCTTCAGGGCCCGGCGCTGTAGAAGTGGAGGCGCCGAGCGGTTCCGCACCAGCAACGACCAAACAAAAAAGGTGCCGGACAAGGACGCGGAGCCAACGAAGGAGGAAGCTCCTTCCCTACCCGCCAGTGCCGCAGGAGCGGCACTCCAAACGACCGGAGCCTGGGACACCAGCGCCGCAGGAGCGGCACGAGAAGAGGCCGGGGCCCTCGGCAATTGCCACGCCCGTCCTGCCAGTACCACAGGAGCGGTGCGCGACGAAACAGGGGCTTGACAAAGGCCAAGCGCTACTTCCGTGGAGGCTTATACCGCTAGTTCTCTCGGAGGTGCGCATCACCAGGCCCGCCGGGCTGATCCTCGCCAAGCGAGATTGCCGAATATCGCGTCCACCGGCCCGTATAGGAAATTTACAAACAGAATTTCTACTAAAAGAACAGATTGGTCGCAATTCCGGGAGACGGTGGATTGCGATATCAAGTCTGGCTTACTCCCATCTATTGATTTTTTGGGGAGGATTTAGATGGTTACTACGATAAATTTATCACCATTCTTAGAAGAGCTGTGGATTGTGCCTCTGGGAGACGAAATACCGTGAAGTCGAGAGCCAGGGGTCCCTCTGCTTCTAAACGTAAATGTACTCATAAATGGTGGGACCAGGAGTGCGACCGGGCCATACAGGATAAAAAGCGTGCTCTCCTTAACTTTAAACGCAACAAATCTATTCATGCCTGGGTAGAATATAAGCGATTATGCGCGTTTGCCAGAAAAACTGTAAATTGTAAGAAGAAGGAAAGCTTTGAGGCCTTTTGTGCGGGCATTAATCGTTTTACTAGTCTCAGCTATGTATGGAATTCCATCCGTATCATGAAAAATGCAAGAAAGAACGTGCAGTAGAACTGCTGGCACACCAAGAACAGAGAAAACGAGATTAGGAAGTCTATCGATGACCTCGCTCCTCTTTTTGTCGGTGCGGATCCTTTCTGCACGCTGGGGTGATCGTCTCGCGGAGTCACCTCTGGACGTTTGTTTTCGGCGTTCTGAACTGGACAGAGTGATTAATATGATAAGGAAAAATTCGGCCCCCGGCCTTGACGGTGTCGAATATAAGATGATACAGGAATTGCCGGAGTCTGGCCGTGCTTGTTTGTTGAAGTTGTTTAACGTAATTTGGTCTTCAGATACCTGCTCAGGGAATGGTTACAGTACTAGGTTGTTTTTATTGATAAGCCGGGTAAGGAGAATGTTCGTCCGATTTCGCTGTCCTCATGCGTGGGTAAGCTGTGCGAGCGCATGGCCAACGAACGATTAATCTGGTGGGCGGAAAATGAAGATAAATTTAGTGCTTCCCAGAACGGCTTCCGCAGAGGTAAATCTTGCATTGACAACTTGGTTAAGATTACATCGAACATCCGTGCCTCTTTGTGCACAGGTGAGTACACGCTTGCAGCGTTTCTTGACGTTTCATCTGCATATGACAACGTCGACTTTTGCATCATGACTGATAGACTGGCAGCACTTGATTGCCCTGCAGGTATCGTCAGATTCATTTGTAGATGGCTTTACCTAAGAATGGTCCATTTTATTGTCAATTCTCAGGAATAGAACGTCTTGTCTTTAAGGGTTTCCCGCAGGGTGCTGTCCTTAGTCCTGCTCTGTACTCCCTTTACACGGGAGGCCTTTGTTCCGAGTTACCGGAGAGAGTGGAAGCTGGTGAATTTGCCGATGATATTGTTCTTTACATACGTGGGCCTAACAGACGGCGTAATCGGGCGCTTCTGCAGCAAGCGGTCAATATGATTGCGGAGAGGTTGCGCGACATTGGCCTGGACATTGAGCCGCGCAAGACGGTGCTTGTGGAATTCAACAAGTTTGGTTTCTGTGACAGAACCCAGAGCATATGGGTTCAGGATTGCGAGGTGTTCAATGCGAGGAGGCAAAGTTTCTCGGCATCTGGATTGACGGACTTAAGTTTTCGCACCAAGTTCAAAAGATCATGGGTAAGGTTGACAAAGCCAACTCTGTCCTGAGATATCTTTGAAAAGCTTTTAAGGGCCTTGAGGTCAATACGGCTCTCATGCTATATAAGAGTCTCGTGAGGTCGGTCACCGACTATGGTAACTTCGTATACTTTTCTAGAGACTCGGCTACGCAAGTCAAATTGGAGAGAGCGCAATACAAGGGCATCCGTACTGCCCTGGGGTATAGGAATAGCACTCTTAACAACGTCATCATTGCCGAAGCAAAGGTTAGACTTTTAAGAGACCGTGCTGAGATGCTCGCTAGAAATTTTATCTACAGCTATGTTGCTTATGATGTTACCGGTTTATGCAATAGGATACAGAAAATGTATGATTGTGAAGTCTATGTTCGATACCGCCAGCCCATGTATGGCATGTCTCTATTATCTCGTGTCTGGAAAAATTTTATTCCTATTAAGTGGAGTGTCGGCATTGACAGCAAGCATGAGATATTCCTGGAATCTTATAAGGCACACACGTATAGACCTACTATTGATTTTTCTATTGACCTAGTTAAAAAGGCAAACAATAAATACTCGGATACCTCGATGGTGAACGATATCCTGGACAAGTACAGTCTAAATCGCTCTTTGGAGATTATCTTCACTGATGGGTCGTATGACCCTTCCTGCCGTGCCACGGGCGCCAGCTTAGTTTTGGATGGTCAGGACATTGCGTACAAGATAAGTCTGCCGAGTCTCTGTTCTTCTTTTACAGCGGAGGTTTTTGCCATTAAGGCCGCCCTTCAGCTTATGATCCGACAAAGAGATTCTAGAGATGGACATATTGTTGTTATGTCCGGCTGCAAGTCTGCCCTTTCGGCAATTAATGGTAACCTGCTTAGTGTTCACAAGAATCGATATGCCACAGAGGCTAGGCAATATATTCACACGTTGGAAATAGAATACGGTAAAAGAGTAGTCATGGTCTGGATCCCGTCACACGTTGGCATCGCTGGTAATGAGGTTGCCGATGAGCTAGGCAAGGAGGCAGCTCATGAGGAGCCTGATCGTGATATTGAGATTTCAGTTGGGGATTTGATGGCCCTTGCAAGGAAGGAGACTTGGTCTGCTACCCAGGTCTATTAAACGGGATTCTGCTTTCAAGAGCGCCTTTTACTTCGGCAAATTCTACGATGAGTCGCCTCACAGGCCTTGGTTTAGCAAAGTTAATGCGGAGAGATACTTTGTTACTTTCAATTATAGACTGAGATCTAATCATTACAATTTAGGAGTCTTTCTCAAGAGAAAGGGATATGTGGACTCGGAGAGATGCGGATGTAAATGTGAAGATTTGAACAATGTTCTGCTGCGATGCAATAGATATAATGATCTAAGAATTAAGATGGATGAAGAACTAAGAAGTGTGAATTATCTTACTGAAATTGATTTATATCGCTTTATCAGAGACAAGAATTGGAGTTTGATATATATTATATTTAATTTTTTAAAGAAAATTGGTAAAGTTGTTTAGGGTCCTATGTGCACTGGTTGTTTTGAATCCTTTAGGAATAGTCTAATCTGTTTGTGTCAGATAGACTTACCTCAGGGTAGAAGACACCTTATTTCTCCTTCATCCGAGGGAGAACCTTAAAACCCCCCCTTAAAGGCTACATGATATAAGGTATCCAAATTTCGTCTCTTTCAATTTCTCGGTCCTGTCGCTAAAAGCGCTATCGGCGTCAGCACGTGTGTATAGAGAAAAACAAACAGAACCACTTGTGAAAGTTAAGTAATCCAGGAAGCTTCTGTACTTGTTTTACGAAGATTTTTCGTTTTCTTGGTAACGTGAATTCTTGCAATGTCATTATTAAGTTCTTTATGCCTAATGTGAGAGCGAGCGTGCCCATACAGCATGAAATATTCCATGAATGTTCTATAAATTATACTAGTTATATCATATTATTATATAAAACCCGACTGTTTGTCTGTCCGTCCATTTGTCCGCGAACTACTCATTCGTTAGCGGACCGAATTTTTACCAAAAGTACATGAAACAGGGGTAGAATTTTCCGGGAAGTGCCATGATGTGTTTTTTGTTACCAATTTTCTAGAGAAACCGGTTTTTCTAATTTTTTAATTTTTCGGGAAATAATTGACCGAATCTCAAAGAATTATAGATAAAAAATAGGGGTAGAATTTTCCGGAGAGTACTATAAAGTGTATAATTTTTCGTTACCGATCTTTTTGGAAGTCGGTATTAAAAATTTTTCCAATTTTTCGGAAATTAATTGACCGAATCTTAAAAAGAATTGTATATGAAGTAGAGGTAGAATATTTTACGGGGAGCGCCACGATGTGTACAGTTTTTGTTACCGATCTTTTTGGAAACCGGTTTTTTTAATTTTTTCAATTTTTCGGGAAATAATTGATTGAATCTCAAAGAATTATACATGAAGTAGGGGTAGAATTTCCTGGGGAGTGCTATAAAGTATATAATTTTTCAATTTTAATGACAGTTCCACGTACAAAAAATTGAAAAGCAATCCTATAAGAAAAATAACATCGAAAATCAACGAAGTGGCTAAGTCTTGGTTTAACATGGGCATCATCAATGAGCAAGTTTTTAGACATTTGAATTGCACCAATGGGAATCTTCCGCGCAGTTACGGGCTCCCGAAGATTCATAAAATTGGCTCACCATTACGTATAATTGTTTCCACTTTAGGCAGTCCGCTCTATAATATCGCCAGTCGTTTGCAAAATATTTTGGAAAAATCTGTTCCTAAACCTGAATCATATGTTAAGGATGGTTGGTCCTTTGTAGAATTGATTAGAGGAGTAAGAGTGGGAGACGGTGACGTTTTAATTTCGTTAGATGTCACTTCTCTTTTCACTAACGTACCTAAAGATCTTGTTTTGAAAGCGATTGAAGAGAGATGGAATTACATCACTACAAAAACTGATCTCAGCCTTCTACAATTCTTGAGTGCTGTAGACTTGATCCTCAGTTCTACTAGTTTTATGTTCAACGGCCAATTTTATGAACAGATCTTCGGAAGCCCGATGGGGTCTCCCCTCTCTCCTATCTTAGCTGACATGGTCATGGAGGATTTAGATGTAAGGAAGCGCTATAGGTTATGCAGCGAGGTGGCGCGCACAGCGGCAACCTCGCCTGTCATTGGTCGCGTAGATGAGCTGTAAGGAAGCGCAGCGAGGTGGCGCGCACAGCGGCAACCTCGCCTGTCATTGGTCACGTAGATATACCGCGTACGGCTCGAGCTGTGATAGAATAAGAGCGCAGGCAAGGGCTGTGATAGGACAAGAGCGCTAGAAGGGGAGACACGAACGCGGGAAAGGGCCCTGAGGCCATTAGCCATTGTAACACCGGCGAAAGCAGATCTCAAATATACAGACTGCTAAAGAATACGAATACTGGTTATTTGTCCAAGCCTCGTCCCATCGGTCGCCCATCCCAGATCCTGGCACCGGAGTCTTACAGCATCAGAAGTGGGATGTACGCGTGCTTTGGACAGCGCAGTTTTTCTTTTCGAACGACAAATATCGCGGCTCTCCCGTTACGAAGACTGTAGAAAATTTCGCGTGTGCTTACAATTTGTGGTGCGCGTTCAAGGTTCTCCCGTTGTCACGAAGACTGAGGAGATTATCCGTGGCCGACCACGCTCAGGCAAGACGGCAATCAACGTCGTCTGTGCTCGCGATTCTTCCGTTGTCGCTAGACTGTGAAGATTTCTCAAGCGCACGCAATATTTCTCTCGTTGTCAGACTGTGGAGATTCCCGCGAGTGGAAAACTATGTCGGTTTCCGATACTTCGATTGAGGTAGTGAAGGAGCGACTCACGCAGATGTCTTTTATACAACTACAAGAAGAAGCCAAAAAATATGGAATCAGCTTGTCCACCGACAATACGGAACGATGGATAGATGCTATCATCGACCGCCTAATAAGAAGCAATCAGGAGAAAGAAAAACAGAACCAGTCTCAAGAGGCCGGTAGTGAAGTCGATATACCAAGCTCATCGGCGGCAAGCAACACACCAGAGGCAGCCCCAGAAATTTACATATTTGACAGCGGTTCACAATCCTCAGCAGCAAACAAATCAACGTCACAGCCTTACATGCTGCTGGTAGAGCAAATGCGTTTGCAAAGAGAAGAACAGATACGCTTGCAAAAAGAACAAATGGCACAGCAGCAGGGGCTGTTGCAGCAACTAGCCCAGCAACAAGCTCTGATGCAGCAGATGTTTACGGCGATGAATATGAGCGGGAGACCTTCACAAACTCAAGATCTTTCTTCTACCGAATTCGATATCCAAAATGGTCGAAATCCTAACACGCAACATGTTGCAGAACCTTCGGTGGCAGCCATCGGCCACTCAGTCAAGTTCTTGTCTTCGGCAATTCCCTCTTTTGGCGGTACGGAAGAAGAGGATGTATCTCTATGGTTGGAAAAAATTGAATCCATTGCCGCGAATTACAACTTATCGCCAGTAACCAGGTTATCTGCGGCCACGACCAAATTAAACAAGGCAGCGCGCCGATGGTTCGATCTGTGTACAGGGGACGTCAATGGTTCCTGGGACGCCTTCAAGGAGGCCATCGTCAAGAGATTTAAAAGAAGAGTCTTATTTAATGTGGTAATGCAGAAAATCAACAATCGTATATGGAACTTTTCTGCAGAATTATTCCAAGACTACGCAATGGATAAACTGGCGTTAATACAACCACTTAGATTACGAGACGAAGATATCATCCATTTACTGATAAGTGGAATTACCAATTTTTCCATGAAATCAGCAGCAGCTACAATCCACACCGATTCAGTGGATTACTTCTTGGAAGAGATGCATCACCTAACCTCAGTCTGTGGTGTTCCTAAAAGTGCCAAATTTGACAAGCTCAAAGAACCTTCTGTCAAACCTGTCAAACCAAAGGATATAGGTGACGCCGAGGGGAGCAGCAATTCACAGAAGCAAGAAATTTTCTGCGTATATTGCCGTAATAAAGGTCATCTTCGAGAAGATTGTATCAAACTAAAGAAGAAGGAGCAAGCGAAGATCTCAACGTCTCCGACGACCCCACCAGTAGCAGCGGTTGCCACAGGAATAGCGAGAGTGACATCCACGGAATCGCTAAGCGATAACAACGGAATGACAATTGTCACTGACGAGACAGTCATTAATGTTGTACAAATTAATAACGCTAAATGTAAGTTAGTTTGCGTTAATCGATACGGGCAGTCCGGTTTCTTTTATTTGTCAAACAACTTATAATAAATTTTTTTACTCGCTTACAGAGACTAGTTGAGCTAGTCAAATGTATAAAGCATTGAATAATACCGATATCCATGGATGGCACGGTATCGACTGTTATTAAATTAGAAGCTCTACCTAACTTAATAGTTTCAATTGATTTGCAGATTCTAAAAAACGATCTCACGGCAGTTGATCTGATTATCGGTAGAGATTTTCTCTCAAAACATGAGATTTCTATCACTATTAACTCATCAAAGAAGGAGTTGAATAAGCGAGTCGAGTTATTTTCAGAGGTTGCATCTGCAGATATTTTGGAAAATCCAACTGAGAGTCCTAAATTGTTTTTCTCAGATATCACAACAGATTTTGATTCTTCCGTTAAACAGAGATTAATCGAAATGCTCCAAGAAATAGAGGAAACTGACATTCCTCTGGTAGACGACGACTATTCAATAAAAGTAAACCTAAAGGACGACTCAATTTTTGCATATGCACCAAGGAGGTTTGCATGGTCAGAGCGCGAACAAATTAGGGAAATTACGGACGACCTGTTGAAAAGAGGCATTATTAAACATAGCAAGTCACCTTACTGCGCTAGAGTAGTACTGGTACGGAAAAGAAATGGTTCAATGCGGCTTTGTATAGATTTAAGGCCCCTTAATAGTAGAGTGGTAAAACAAAAGTGCCCATTTCCACACATAGAAGATTGTATAGCGGATTTGAGCAATAAATCAGTCTTTACGCTTCTAGATCTAAAAGATGGTTTCCATCATATCAAAATTCATCCGGAGCATACGAAGTATTTTGCATTTGCCACTCCGGATGGCCAGTTTGAGAACTTATATCTCCCTTTTGGTTACTGTGAAGGGCCAGCAGAATTTAGAAAACGGCTTGTGGAAATTTTGGATGCCTTATTAAGAGCACGCAAAATCATTTTATACATGGACGATATTTTAATTGCAACTGAAACAATTGAGGAAAACTTAGCCATATTGAAGGAAGTGATGTTATTGCTCAAAAAATACAATTTTCAATTGAACTATAGTAAATGTTTTTTTCTTAAGAACAACTGTTGAATATTTAGGGTATAACATTTCCCCTGCAGGAATTTCATTAAGCTCTAGGCATATTGAGGCTGTCAGAAAATTTGCACTACCGAGAAAATTATAGAGTTGCAAAGATTTCTTGGGTTAACCAACTACTTTAGAAAGTTCATTAAAGATTATGCTTCCAAGGTCAAGCCCCTTACTGATTTGTTAAAAAAGTCTTCGACCTTCAAATTAGATAAAAATTGTATTGCAGCTTTCGAATCTCTGAAAAAAGAATTAACTTCATCCCCCGTCCTTTGTGTTTATAATCCGCGTGCAACAACAGAAATTCATACCGATGCTAGTGCTATAGCTATTGCTGGCATTTTACTGCAAAAGCAGGAATCTAACAATTGGGCACCGGTTGCTTATTACAGTCAGTGTACTAACAAGGCTGAGAAAAACTATCACAGTTTTGAGCTTGAAATGCTCGCTATTGTAAAAACAATAGAAAGATTCCATATTTATCTATACGGTCTTCATTTTTCAGTAGTCACTGACTGTAGAGCAGTAGTCCATGCAATTAATAAGGCTTGTTTGAACCCTAGGATCGCAAGATGGATATTAAAGTTGCAGGACTACAGATTTAAGGTTGAGCATCGGGATGGACGGCGTATGGCGCATGTGGATGCTTTAAGTAGAGTCGTTGGTTTTACAGACTCTATTCCATTAGAAAAAGAACTACAGTATAGACAGCTACAGGACCCCAAATTAAAACTAATTGCGGAGAAACTCGAGCAGGAGGAGAGTGATGAATTTGAATTGATCGACGGGCTTGTCTTTAAAAAGGGTATTTACAGACATAGATTTGTAGTTCCCGAGGTAATGATAACTAACATAATTCGCGTATATCACGATGATATGGCGCATTGCGGATTTGAAAAGACCGTTCAAGGTTTAGCAAATAACTATTGGTTCCCGTCTTTCAAAAAGAGAATTCGAAATTATATTGATAATTGTATAACATGTTTAATAGCGAATTCGGCTTCAAATTCACGTGAAGGTGAACTCCAAGTTACAGATACGCCGTCGCTACCTTTTGAGATTTGTCATATTGATCATTTTGGTCCGATCAAAGAATCGGCTGATGGCTATAAGCACATTTTAGTTATTATAGACGCTTTCTCTCGTTTTACTTGGCTCTCGCCAGTTAAAACAACAAGTTCGAGAGAGATAATTAAAGCATTATCTAATTTATTTCACAATTTTTGTTTTCCGGGTACAATCATATCCGACAGGGGTACGGCGTTCACCTCACTGGAGTTTGCTAATTTCCTCAAAATATATAATATTAAGCATCATCTAGTCGCAGTGGCGGCCCCATGGGCTAATGGGATGGTTGAGAGAGTCAATAGATTTCTCAAGTCTTCCCTCAAGAAATTGGTAGATGAACAACAATTTTGGAACATTCATTTGGACACAGTCCAATATGTGATGAACAATACGTACCATAAGTCTTTAGGAGCTTCTCCCTCTAAGATTCTTCTTGGCATTGAACAACGTAATAACGCTGATGTAAAATTAGTGGATTTTCTTAGGGAAATCGCTGGAATTGAGCTCGATATTCAAAAAAGCAGAGAAGCGAGTCGGGACTTAGCACTAGAGGCCACGAATAAAATCAAAGAATATAACAAGATTTATTATGACGAAAGACATAAAAAGCCTACCAAATATGAGGAAGGCGATCTCGTTCTTATTAGAGATACTTATCTTAAACCGGGTGAGGACAAAAAATTAAAGTCTAATTATAAAGGACCATATCGAATTGCTAAAGTTTTAGATAAGAACAGGTATGTAGTCAAAGATATACCAGGATATAATATAACTTCTAGAGTATACGATACGATTCTCTCTTCCGATCGCATTAAACCATGGATCAAGCCGATAAATTAATAAGGATAAGTTAACTTTAAACCTGGCTGTAATTTAATATAAGTAATTATAATTTTAAATTAGATATTAGTTTCGCGTCTAGGGAATAAGCAAAGACATTATTTTTTTTTTTTTAAGTATGCGCATATAACAATATAAACATAAATGTATATTATCTTTATATTTTTTTTTGGTTTACTAAAATATAAGCATTCGAGGCGAATGCCTAGGCCAGGATGGCCGAAGCTGTAAGGAAGCGCTATAGGTTATGCAGCGAGGTGGCGCGCACAGCGGCAACCTCGCCTGTCATTGGTCGCGTAGATGAGCTGTAAGGAAGCGCAGCGAGGTGGCGCGCACAGCGGCAACCTCGCCTGTCATTGGTCACGTAGATATACCGCGTACGGCTCGAGCTGTGATAGGATAAGAGCGCAGGCAAGGGCTGTGATAGGACAAGAGCGCTAGAAGGGGAGACACGAACGCGGGAAAGGGCCCTGAGGCCATTAGCCATTGTAACACCGGCGAAAGCAGATCTCAAATATACAGACTGCTAAAGAATACGAATACTGGTTATTTGTCCAAGCCTCGTCCCATCGGTCGCCCATCCCAGATCCTGGCACCGGAGTCTTACATAGAGAAACATTGTATACAGCGGCTCAGTTTCAGGATATTCTTTTTCAAACGATATGTGGATGATATTTTCGCGGTTGTTCCCGAGTCGGATATTAGGGAATTATTAGACAGTTTCAACAATTACCACAATAGATTAAAATTCACTTATGAAATGGAAAGCAATGGTAAATTGAGTTTCCTTGATACCACGGCCATCCGCGAGGGAAGCTCATTGCTCACGAATTGGTTCCGTAAACCAACTTTCTCGGGCCGGTATATAAATTATTTTTCAAACCATTCTATGAAATATAAAATTAACATTGTAAGGAATTTGGTTGATCGGGCGATTCTTTTGTCCGACGCGCGGTTTCACAAGTCTAATATTAGTGAAATAAAAAAGATCCTTATTAATAATTGTTACCCGAAGAAAGTTGTTGATAAATATGTCAATGTCCGGCTTGGCAAATTGCAAAATCGTAACAACAATGATCCTGTCAGTAGCGAAGTGGCCCAAGATTCTCGAAGGTGCATTACTGTACCTTACATAAAGGGCCTTAGCGAGAATGTTAGCTGTACAATGCGAGACATGAACTTTAGAGTTCTTCACACCATCCCGAAGAGATTGGATTGTGTCATTAGGAAGGGTAAAGATGGGTTGCCGAATCTCACAATCAGTCAGACTGAGTTAGTTTATAAGATTGATTGTGCAAATTGTGATGCGGTATATATTGGCCAGACAAAAAGGCATTTAGAAACACGCATCAAAGAACATCGATGTGATCTTAGGAAAAATGTAGATAATCATTCTGTTGTGAGCAAACACCGTCTTGCACACAATCATGATTTCAAGTGGCAGCATCCGAAAATTTTATACAAAGAAAAACATTTCAAAAAAAGAGAAATATCGGAAATGTTTTTCATTAAAAAACATGATTGCACAATCAATTTACAAAACGATACTGAGAGCCTGCCATCTATTTATAACCGTGTCATTGGTATTACTTAGTCGGCCCTGTATATTTGGTTCTGCTCGTTTTTCCACCAGAGCGCCGTTTGCTATCCGCGGATTACGTTTGACAATTTTATTTCGACTTTGACTGTCTTACTGTTCGGACGTTGTGCCTCGATATGGCTAGTGACGTTTTGATTTCACAGTTTGTTTTGGAGCGCATAAGAATTGTAAGCTTTTAACTAATTTTTACAGTGTTAATTAATTTTATTGTTTTTGACTAGCGCGATATTGTAATGATTTTGTATAATTTTCTTATTGTTAAAGGTATTATTTTCTCTTTTGTTTAGTTTTGCGTTTGTCTTGACGTTGTCAGGACACCACGTCAACGATGCAATTAAGTTTGTTATGCGGATCGGTGTAACTTGAATTAAAGCACTTGATAAGGACAGGAATTCGGTCGAAACGTCGTGCAATCTTGTTTCAATTGGCCAGTTGGGTTGAAAATAAAACGACTTATTTTATATAATTTTTCATTACCGATCTTTTTGAAAACTGGTATTAGAAGTTTGACGAATTTTTCGGGAAATAATTGATCGAATTTTGTTGAGGATAGAAACCGAATTCCGTTGCGAGAGAGGAATTGTTGGGCGCCGTATCTTTGCCAGCGGCCCTGATCGCGAAGTGAGGCGAAAAGAATTACCGAAATATCGCACACGGCCCTGCCATGGAGCGTCGCCCAATAATCCTTCGCTCCCGTTCAATTTGTGCGAACTCATGCGAGTCATGCGCACGCGTTTACGCGCTTTCGTGCAATAGTTCGATCACGGATCGATATGATTCGTCCTCCCTGTAACGCACCCGGCTCCCCCGCTGAGCCACCCTCATGCCGGAACACGACCATCCGCCGGCAGGCAGAATAGAAATCGCTCTCGCGCCGTAAAGTCTAAATCCGTTCGCCGCGATCCGCATCCTCGATCGATTGCCGCGCGAAACGGAGGTCATACGCTCCACCAGCCGTCTTCAACGGGGAAGTGGACGACCTCAGTGAGCGAGAACGCGCTTCTCCTCACCGACTCGGTGCACGAAAACTTAATTTCTGAGCGGGACTCGTCGCTCTCTGAGCCGTCCCCCAGCGTAACGTTAAAGCGTCGCACGTGATACGCCGCTTAGTGAGATCACGCATAGCTCACTATATCTGTAAAGACCGACTGTGTTTACTTGTGCTGTGATTAAAGATATTTAGCAAAGAAACGGCGGTATTCATTTGAAACTCCTCGCCGATCAGCGATACGCTTCGCGCCCTTGTCAGGGCGGAATCCGGCAAACACTCGTGTCCCAAGGCTCCCTTGGCCGAGCACGAAACATTCTGGTCCTTCGAGCCGGATCGAAGCCCTACATTCGGCTACGAGGAATCATTTCTGAATCATGGAGACGCTGTTAGAAGGTCAGTCTATGCGGTTCCGAGTCATCGAACGCGCATTAGACAACTTCAAAAAGCTGGGCAGAAAGAATCTGACCGCGGCGAAAATCCGCAATCGAATCCAGACGTTGAAGGAAGACTGGGAAGAGGCGAAGGGTGGACATCGTGCTCTCCTGGCTGCTGTCCCCGTCACAGAGCGCCCCGGTTACGACTACTTCCAGAGCCTGAGGTTCGAAGCCACCCAGGAGATGTATCAAACCGCATCCGATCACATGGCCGAGTGCCTTGAAGAACTGGAGCCGTACGTACCCCCGAATCAATCGTTTAGTTTCGGACAGCAGTCCCCGGGATTTTCGTCCGCCTATTCGATCTCACATTTACCGCCGATGAAACTTCCTCCGTTCGACGGGAAGTATGAGGAATGGGAGAGTTTTCGCGATCGATTCACGTCTCTTATTCTGAATAATAAAGATTTATCAAATTTTACGCGAATGCATTACTTAATTTCATGTCTCACAGACCGCGCTCTTGATTGCGTAAAAGATATACGAGTCACCGCCGATAATTTCGATATCGCGTGGGACACTCTAAACACGCGTTTTGAGAACAAACGCCGCTTGATTAACGTGCATATGACTGCGTTGCTCAATTTGCCCGCAGTCGCAAAAGAATCCGCGATCGAGCTACAGTCCCTCTCTGACCGCATTCACACCGCTGTCGCGGCTCTTAACAAATTAAATCGTACTCCGGAGGAGCTTTGGAGCGACATGTTAGTGAGTCTCGGGACGCAGAAACTCGACGCGGTTACAAAAAAGGCATGGAATCTCAAGTTCAGCGAGGACCGGAATTTTCCCTCTTACGAAGCGTTTAATAAATTTCTAGAGAATCGAATTCGCGCTCTAGAGGAATGGAAACTCTCCCCTTCGCCCCCCGATAAAGCAAAAAATGCAAATCCGCATAAAGTCAGTAGCGCGAACGTATGCGCGAAGGCCGTATCGCAGTGTTCGCTATGCAAAGCTAAACATGCGTTCAGCGCCTGTCCGCAATTCGCGGGGAAGAGTCCGAGTCAACGACGTGAAATCGTGCAACGGGAACGACGTTGCTTTAATTGCCTGAGCCAACATCACGCCGTCAAGGCATGCTCGAGCAAATTCCTCTGCCGCATGTGTCAGAAACCACATCATACAATGCTTCATGTTGACTCCGACTCTCCCCCGAAAACCGAGGCAATAACCCCGGCGAACGACCCACCGAGGGCCGTCGACGCAACAACAAGCGAAGTAAACTCACTGTTAGCGTCTTCACAGACTCCTTCGCGTTCTTATGTTTTGCTCGCAACGGCTTGGGTCACCGTAAGCTCGCCGCTCGGTAGATCTGTTATTGTTCGAGCTCTGCTCGATCAAGGTTCCGAGATGAGCTTCATTACAGAAAAACTCGCGCAGTGTCTTAGGCTGAAACGCGTTTGAATGCCGACCTCGGTTTCGGCTGTCGGCGGTGTACACGCCGGAACATATCAACACGCGGCTCAAGTAAATATTTCGCCGAGAAACAAACAGACTCCGGCATTCTTTACGCACGCGTTAATCCTGAAATCGTTAACGTCATACGCGCCGAAGCGTATGACAACGGAGCATACTTTAGCTCACCTAGCAGATCTCCCATGGGCTGACCACGACCCCATGAGCACAGATCCCATCAATATAATAGTCGGTGCGGATCTCTACGGCGTCCTCATAGTTGACGGGCTTCGCAAGGGAGCGGTCGGACAGCCGATCGCTCAAAACTCAGTACTAGGATGGGTGATCTCGGGGCCCATCCGACCTTCAAAGGTGGAGTCGCATATTACGTCGATCGCATCATCGGAACAACCGCCCCTCCGGGTGAACGCACATCACTGCCTTAATCTGTCCCTCGATCAGGAGCTTAGAAAATTCTGGGAGGTCGAGGAACTTCCGCATAAGACACATCTTAACCCGGAAGACGAGCAATGTGAGGAGCATTTTCGCCGCACCCACTCACGTTGTCCCGACGGCAGATACATGGTCCGCCTTCCGTTTAGGGCCGGTCCCCCTATCGAAATAGGTCATTCTCGAGGTGTCGCCGAGCACCATCTCAAAGGCTTAGCTCGAAGATTAGATGCTCATCCGGAGCAAAAACGGGAGTATTCCGAATTTTTACGCGAGTACGAAACCCTCGGGCATATGATCGAGGTGCCCGCTTCAGATGACGCGGACGAGCGACGCGTTTACATCCCGCATCACGCGGTCATGCGCGAAAGTAGCGCCACGAGTCATCTGCGCGTCGTCTTCAACGCGTCTTGCGCAACGTCAAACGGGTCCTCGTTAAACGACCATCTCCTGGTCGGACCCAAACTTCAACCTGATCTATCGGCTATCATCCTGCGATGGCGACTATTCAAGTACGTGTACACGGCCGACATGACTAAAATGTATCGGCAAATTTGTGTCGACCCGCGTGATGTAACGTATCAACGCATTCTTTGGCGCGAACGTCCTACTGATCCGCTTCGCGAATACATCCTTCTCACCGTCACATATGGTACCGCGGCCGCTCCGTACTTAGCGCTTCGCGTACTCGATCAGTTGGTAAACGACGAAGGACAGGCATTTCCCTTAGCTGTTCTCATACTCCAGAAAGGGAAATATATCGACGAAACTCTCTTCGGCGCGCATCGCCTCGAGGACCTCCGTATCGCCCGCGATCAACTCATCGCCCTCCTACGGAAAGGTGGCTTTGAGTTAAGGAAATGGGCCAGTAATAATTCGGAGCTTTTGTCGGACATTGATCCCGCGAATCACGGACTCGCGTGCAACAAAATTTTGAAAACGGATGAAAGTTTGAAAATCCTCGGGGTCAGTTGGAACCCTGCGCTCGATATCTTTCAATTTCAAACGGCTACCGACGCCCCTGCTCCGCAAACAAAGCGATCGATTCTTTCCGCGATCGCGAAACTGTTTGACCCGCTCGGTTGGGTGACTCCCGTCACGATTACCGCGAAAATTTTGATGCAACGGTTGTGGCGTCTTAAGTTCGAGTGGGACGACACGCTCCCTCATGACATATTGCGCGAGTGGAAACCGATTTACAATCAATTATCCGCGCTCAACGAGCTACACTTGCCGCGGTGGACCGGTCAAGAGTCGGACTCTGATCGTTGCGAACTGCACGGCTTCGCCGATGCGTCTAACGTCGCGTACGCCGCCGCTGTCTACCTGCGCGTAATCTCCAAATCTGGCCGTATAACTATATCTCTGCTTATGGGAAAATCGAAAGTCGCTCCGGTGAAAACGTTAAGCGTTCCCCGGTTGGAGCTACTCGCTGCGTTGCTACTCGCGCGCGTAATGACTTTAGTTCGCAAATTGATCAGGATCGATTCCTCCACGTGTTATTGCTGGATCGACGCAGAAGTCGTGCTTGCGTGGTTACGTCAACACCCGTCGAGATGGAAGACTTTCGTCGCGAACCGCGTCGCTGAGATTCAGTCCCGTCTCCCCGATGTGACTTGGCGTCACGTGTCGACCGCCGAAAACCCAGCAGATTGTGCATCGCGCGGAATACTAGGGCACGAACTCGCAACTCACCCACTATGGTGGCAGGGACCACCATGGCTCAAGTTCCCCGCGACGCGATGGCCCGAGGGTCTTCCCTCCCCCCTGACGGAAACTTCCGTAGAAGAAAAGATTGTCACCACGCACGCGGCGAGAGTCCCCACGCCGTGGGATCTTGCCTCACAATATTCGGATTGGGCCAAACTTATTCGAGTCACCGCGTATCTCATTCGATTCGTCTCCTGTCGCGGGCACTCTAAAAAATTCCCCGCTCTTGAGCATCACGGACGCGCCTTATCGGCCTCCGAATGCCACCGCGCTCGCACATTCTGGCTCGGGGCTATCCAAGCCGAATTATTCCCTCACGAATTGCACGAGCTCACTCAGAACAAACCCGTCAATTCCAAGAGTCACATTTTCGCTCTCAATCCCTTCGTAGATAGCGAAGGATTGATAAGAGTCGGAGGACGCCTGAGAAACGCTCCACTCTCGTATCACGCGAAGCATCCGATCGTACTCGCTTCTCACCCGTTAGTCACGCTAATCATTAGGCAGGCTCATCTGCGCGCCCTTCATGCGGGCCCGCATTTAACTCTTGCAACGTTGCGCCGCGAGTTCTGGATCTTAAATGCTCGCAGTTCCGTTCGATCTGTTATACATAAATGTGTGAACTGCACGCGCGAAAAGGCCGCCGTGCCGCAGCAGCTCATGGGAGATCTCCCATCCTTGCGCGTGTCGGCGCCTTCCCGTAGTTTTCTCCACTGTGGGGTCGACTACGCGGGGCCGGTGCTGGTTCGAGCCTCCGGGGGGCGCGGCATTGTTTCGCGAAAAGCATATATCGCGCTCTTTGTGTGCCTCGCGACGCGCGCGGTACACCTTGAATTAGTTGGAAATTATTCCACACCCGCATTTTTAGACGCCTACTCTCGATTTTGCTCTCGTAGAGGATTGCCGGAGTCAATGCATTCCGATAACGGAACTACGTTTGTCAGAGCCGACAAGGAACTAGCCAAGGCATACCAAGCGGCAGTAAACGATCCCAATTTCTTAAATGCCATCGCCTCCGATAATGTACAATGGCACTTCCTCCCCCCGTCCGTACCGCGGCCTCTGGGAGGCCGGCGTACGCAGCGTAAAGTACCATCTTCGCCGAGTTCTTAAGAATCACACGCTAACATTCGAAGAGCTTACGACTCTACTATGCCGGATCGAAGCCTGCTTAAATTCGCGTCCTCTCGCACCGTTAAGTGATACGTTAGACGATTATGAAGTACTGACCCCCGGTCATTTCTTAATCGGGTCCGCGAAAAAAAAAAAATAAATTAAATTAAATTAAATTAGATTTTTCAATAGACTGGCGGTAAATTATGAGCAAAGTATAATTTGCTAAACATGACATGATAGTTCTCAAATACTTTGGAAATTTGTATTCAACATATTATTAAAAGAAATAAACAAATATTTACTTTTTAAAAATTTTAAATAAATAAATTAAAATAAAAAATATTAATTTTTTCCCTCAATTTTCTCAAACAATTCGTTTTGCTCCTTATTTTCGAATATATTTTCCAAAAAATATCAATTATTTACATTAAATTTACAAAATTGATGATAAAACCACAAAAAATGACATATTAAATCGAAAAATTGACATTTTAAAAACTTCATAACTCGGAAACCACTTCTATTCCAAAATTGAAATTTTCAGGGTTGTTTAAGGATATAATGAAGTATATTCCCTGAAAATTTCAAAGGATTTCGAGTTGAAAGAAAAAAGTTCTGGCTATCTGAAAATGGCGATTTTTCGAAAATCGATCGGCTTTAGATGGCCATAACTTAACGAAATAGAAGCAATCAAGTAAAAAGTGGGTAGATTTCTTCAGAGTACACCTGAACAAAAAATATCAGCTGCTGATCAACCCTCTACTTCGAAAACTGTAGATATGACAGCATTTCAAAAATAGGCAAAATTTCTCTAAAACAGTGGTTTAGTTAGCAGCTCGCCGTGAAGCCGAACTTGAGTGTAAACCAATGACCAATTTTTTCCTTAAAAGTAGAGGGTTTACAGAAAAGAATGCGGCCTCAAACGAGTCTCTAAGTTATATAAAAGCTGAGATATACATTTTTGAAAATGACTGAAAAATCAACTTTTTTCAAAATTAAAAAAATTCTCCAGCGGCCGGATTTGATCGAATCGGGCTCAAATTTTCAGGATCATCTCCTTTTTTAGTGTACTTTCGAGGAAAAAATCGGCATCAAAATCGGTGACCCACCCCCGCAACTTTTGGTCGAAAAGTAATGGATCTGCCCATATTTATTGTTTTTTGTATAAAGAAATGTTTTAGAAGAGTCTGGCATGCAACTGACACTGGAAAATGAGTCTGACATCCTCCCAAAGTCGTTATAAAAAGTCGATTTGTAGAATTATTTGATTAGAGCTGTAACTTGTCAAGATGGTAGTTTAAATATATAAAATTATTAAAAAATAAGTCTGGCTACTTGTACTGGCTGGAAAATTGGTCTGGCACCCCCTTTAAAGTCGTCTGCACGAGCGCACCGGTAGCTCGTTGCCCGCCGTATTTGTAATATTATTAACGCATTACTCATTGAAAAAGATTTTACTTGTACAAAAGGAGAAACGTAAACGATTTCGTGCTTATTAATAGTGGAATAATGTGTAATTAATTATGTAATAATCAGAAATAAAGTAATTTAAAAATAAAACTATATTTTAAAGTAGTCAACATTATGAAAGTATACGCTTATAAAAAATCAATTAACTTTATTTATTAAAATTATTAATTTATTCATCTGGATAATCTGTAATCAAACTTTCAATTTCTGATGAACTTTCATTTTCATCATCGGTGAGCTCGGTATTGTCGGTATCGTCATCGGATTCTTCTTCGATTTCCTTTGATTGAGTACGTTCATGATCTGAAAATGATTCAAAGTTGAATTTATTATTAAAATTACACGATTTTAATAAGCTGCGATAAAAACAAAACTTTTACAAACTAAACTAATTAACTCGTTTTATTTGCAAAAAAATAATTATTATTTAATTAAAATCATATTTCTAAAGTCATGATTAAAAAATTATTAACAGTATTTAAACCAAAATTCTTTATATTTTTATAAACTAAAATATTATAATATTATACAATAAATAAATAATTAGTTATTATAATAATAAATATCTTTATTAATTTCAAATCATTTGTTGCATCATTATTATAACTTTATTACTAGTTTATTTATTCAAAATTAATTTTGCATTCATCTAAAATAAAATTAATTTATGAAATATACCTTTATTTGCTTCCTTATTCGATTCAAGTAATATACTATATCGCTCACGAACGGGCAGTTGCACTCCTTCGAACCAAGTAAACTCGTACTTTTCGTCAACTTCTTTCCAGCCATTCTCAATCGGAGACAAATTTGTCATATGCTGCAAATAAGCATTTCTCCAAATGGTTGCGATGTGTGACGCTCTCAAAAGTTGTACTTGATGCGTCATCTATACCTCCATGTCAATCCGAATTAAAGCAACAACTTTTGAGAGCGTCATGCATCGCAACCATTTGGAGAAACGCTTATTTGCAGCATATGACAAAGTCTCCGATTGAGAATGGCTGGAAAGAAGTTGACGAAAAGTACGAGTTTACTTGGTTCGAAGGAGTGCAACTGCCCCCGTTCGTGAGCGATATATATTACTTGAATCGAATGAGGAAGAAAATGAAGGTATATTTCATAAATTAATTTTATTTTAAATGAATGCAAAATTAATTTTGAATAAATAAACTAGTAATAAAGTTATAATAATGATGCAACAAATAATTTGAAATTAATAAAGATACTTATTATTATAATAACTAATTATTTATTTATTGTATAATATTATAATATTTTAGTTTATAAAAATATAAAGAATTTTGGTTTAAATACTGTTAATAAATCTTTAATCATGACTTTAGAAATATGATTTTAAGATAATAATTATTTTTTTGCAAATAAAACGAGTTAATTAGTTTAGTTCGTAAAAGTTTTGTTTTTATCGCAGCTTATTAAAATCGTGTAATTTTAATAATAAATTCAACTTTGAATCATTTTCAGATCATGAACGTACTCAATCAAAGGAAATCGAAGAAGAATCCGATGACGATACCGACAATACCGAGCTCACCGATGATGAAAATAAAAGTTCATCAGAAATTGAAAGTTTGATTACAGATTATCCAGATGAATAAATTAATAATTTTAATAAATAAAGTTAATTAATTTTTTATAAGCGTATATTTTCATAATGTTGACTACTTTAAAATATAGTTTTATTTTTAAATTACTTTATTTCTGATTATTACATAATTAATTACACATTATTCCACTACTAATAAGCACGAAATCGTTTACGTTTCACCTTTTGGACAAGTAAAATCTTTTTCAATGAGTAATGCGTTAATAATATTACAAATACGGCGGGCAACGAGCTACCGGCGCGCTCGTGCAGACGACTTTAAAGGGGGTGCCAGACCAATTTTCCAGCCAGTACAAGTAGCCAGACTTATTTTTTTATAATTTTATATATTTAAACTACCATCTTGACAAGTTACAGCTCTAATCAAATGATTCTACAAATCGACTTTTTACAACGACTTTGGGAGGATGTCAGACTCATTTTCCAGTGTCAGTTGCATGCCAGACTCTTCTAAAACATTTCTTTATACAAAAAACAATAAATATATAAAAGCTCAGCACTAATCAAATTCTTCCAACATAAGTGTTTTTTCGACAAGATCAAAGGCGCCGCAACGCCCATTCCAGCGAGACAGCGCAGCCAGACTCTGCATTTCATCAACAACACTATTAAAACAAGAGAAATTACTTTGTTCCAAGACTAATCAAATCGCTGACACTTTTGTGTCGCTATTAGTATGGCTCCCGGACTATTAGTATGGCAAACTTATTTACCTTTAGGTCACAAGATGTATCTGATCAAACTATTACTTTTCTATTGTCATATATTAATTTCCGGTTGAATACGCGTATATCCTACCGGTGCGATGCAAATCTAGTAAATTTTATTATGAGTATTCTACATTTTTCGAGAAAAATTTTCTGCGTGTATGATTTCATAACGATTATACCGATTGGAAACGATTGAAACGGATTCGTACTCAAAGATGTAATTTCACTCGGTTTCTATCGGTTTGAATCAGTCTAAATTGTTATGATTTCGTGAACCCCGAAATCACGAAATTATAATGATTTAAACGGATTGACTGACCGATTCAAACTGATAGAATCCGTGAATTCCGGATATATAAACAGGATTATTCACTACTTTATTATAATTCCTTTCTTTTTACTACAAATTTATTACAATGTGCAGTATTTATTTAACCCTTCGAAAACACACCTTTTTTTTCATTCACGGAGAACACTGGGTCAACCTGACCCTACACACACTTTGATCGTCTACGATTTTAAATTGACGAGTGCGATTAGCTTTAAAAAATTCCCAGATGTACTTGGAACATTGTTAAATCAATTGATATAAATATAAAAAGTGCCATTGGAATTATTTACATATTTTAAAAAATTCAAAAAAATTCAAAAAAAAAATTTCTTTTTTAATTTTTTAAATTATGTAAATAATTTTAACGGCATTTTTTATTTATATCAATTAATTTAACAATATTCCAAGTACATCTGGGAATTTTTTCAAGCTGATCGCACTTGTCAATTTAAAATAGTGGACGATCAAAGTGTGTGTAGGGTCAAATTGTTAAAAAAAAAAAATGTTTTTTACGAAAAAAATTTAATTTTTTTGTTTAATTTTTGGCTAAAAATTTTTTTGGCAAAAAAAGGGTCAAATTAACCCTGTGTGTTCTCGAAGGGTTAAATAAAAACATTTTACAGTTTTGCAAATATAGAATTCATGACTTTACCAAAAGGAAATCCTGTATATAGTAAGAACTCTATTACGTAAAAATTATGTGTTATATACAATTTTAATGATTAAAGCGGATTTAATCCGAGTCACATAGCTACTTTCACTACCCAATTTAAATGGATTAAGCGCAGATACGATTGAAATCGATTGAGTAGAATTTAGATAAATCCGGAAATATCGCATTAAATCCGATTCCGGTGTTGTATTCAAATTTCACGATTGATGCGGATTCAATACGATTCATGTGGTCATTTTATTTACCCGATTAAAATGGATTAAGATTAATACGATTGAAACCGATTCAGTCGGATTCAGATGAATCCGGAAATATCGCATTAAATCCGATTTCGGTGTTGTATTAAAATTTTACGATTGATGCGGATTCAATACGATTCATGTGGTCACTTTATTCACCTGATTAAAATGGATTGGCATTAATACGATTGAAACCAATTCAGTCGGATTCAGCTGAATCCGGAAATATCACATTAAATCCGATTTCGGTGTTGTATTAAAATTTTACGATTGATGCGGATTCAACACGATTCATGTGCTCACTTTATTCACCCGATTAAAATGGATGTGCATTAATACGATTGAAACTGATAACGACGGATCCAGATCAATCCCGAAATGCCGAATTAAAAACGATTCCGATTGATTTGTTATTAGAACCGATTCACTTCCAATCGGGCATCCGATTAACCGGATTGAAAACGCATTCATTCCGATTCAATTTCATCAAATTTAATACGGAACCAATCGGATTTAATCGGTCATTTTCAGCAGGGATGTACTTGTGTACAACCTGCGTGCGCACCACAAGCACATGACTTTGGGGGAGGCCTAGGTCCGACTCGGACTGTTGCGCCATTGAAATGTGTTGGGCAGTGACGTAACAAGTATTTAATACAGCGATGTACGTGATAGGATAGTTCCGCGAATCCGCGTGAACTAACGAAACAGGCTCAAGTATATTATACAGTACGAAACTTTTCAATGTGCACACGTTTACAATGTGTCACGGGCAAGATCAAGGACTGAAGTGAAAAGAAGAGAGAGAGTGAGCGTTAAGGTGCGATTTCATTGACGCTAGAAACCAGCGGCAGCGTCAAGAAAATGTAGTGGGGGAAGAAGTTTCGTTGAATTTTGCGGTACGCTAAAAAGTTGAGACGGTCTGAACTTCTTCCCCCACTACATTTTCTTGACGCTGCCGCTGGTTTCTAGCGTCAATGAAATCGCACCTGTAGTTACTTTTTAGAAAAGAAGGAAACGATAGCGCTTTCAGTTGGCGGTAACTAAACGAAAAAAGAGGTGTCAGCACTGCCTCTAGTGTAGTTCGGTAGAAACAGCGCCACTCGTAGGTGCAACTTGCTGCGGAATGGCGGTCATTATAAATCTCCCAACAAAATGATGATTATGCCTAATGTAAGCGTTATTTTTATATTCTCTGCATGTCATTGGCTTAGATACATTGTCAATAGAAGAATGTATGAGTTGTGTGGTCAGGTTAACTTGTGAGAAGGTAGGAGCCGCGATGTTAATTTAAGGGTTTTTCCTAATTTCGTCCTCCTTTATGTTCTTAAATTTGTCCAGGGGACGATTAAAATGTATTTGTGATACTTGCTTGGAAGGCTAAATGCTCATCTTAAAAGGTAAATATACCGAATAAAAGAGCCTGTCCCAATGACCTTGACCTTGACATATGTTGTTAAGGTCATGACTCTGAACAACATTCCAAAGGTTTTAGCCGTCGCTCGTTATTTGTTAAAAAGTTATTAACAAAAAAGTTTAAAAAATATAGCAGTTATTTTGAGTATTGAAAGGCATACTAAGGGAAATAATTTACTGATATAGACAGTACACACCCTGCTGAAAATGACCGATTAAATCCGATTGGTTCCGTATTAAATTTGGTGAAATTGAATCGGAATAAATGGGTTTTCAATCCGGTTAATCGGATGCCCGATTGGAAGTGAATCGGTTCTAATAACAAATCAATCGGAATCGTTTTTAATTTGGCATTTCCGGATTGATCTGAATCCGTCGTTATCAGTTTTAATCGTATTAATGCACATTCATTTTAATCGGGTGAATAAAGTGAGCACATGAATCGTGTTGAATCCGCATCAATCGTAAAATTTTAACATAACACCGAAATCGGATTTAATGCGATATTTCCGGATTCATCTGAATCCGACTGAATTGGTTTCAATCGTATTAATGCCAATCCATTTTAATCAGGTGAATAAAGTGACCACATGAATCGTATTGAATCCGCATCAATCGTGAAATTTTAATACAACACCGGAATCGGATTTAATGCGATATTTCCGGATTCATCTAAATTCTACTCAATTGGTTTCAATCGTATCCGCGCTTAATCCATTTAAATTGAGTAGTGAAAGTAGCTATGTAAATCGGATTAAATCCGCTTTAATCATTAAAATTGTATATAACACATAATTTTTACGTAATAGAGTTCTTACTACAGGATTTCCTTTTGGTAAAGTCATGAATTCTATATTTGCAAAACTGTAAAATGATTTTATTTAACCCTTCGAGAACACACAGGGTTAATTTGACCTTTTTCTTTTTGCCAGAAAAATTTTTAGCCAAAAATATTAAACATAAAAAAATAAAATTTTTTTCGTAAAAAACATTTTTTTTTCTTTTTTTTTTTTTCAAAAGATCACACTGGGTCAATCTGACCCTACACACACTTTGATCGTCTACCATTTTAAATTGACGAGTGCGATCAGCTTGAAAAAATTCCCAGATGTACTTTCAAAAATTCAAAAAAATTCAAAAAAAATTTTTTCCTTTTTAAATTTTTTAAAATATGTAAATAATTTTAACGGCACTTTTTATTTATATCAATTGATTTAACAATGTTCCAAGTACATCTGGGAATTTTTTCAAGCTAATCGCACTCGTCAATTTCAAATGGTGGACGATCAAAGTGTGTGTAGGGTCAGATTGACCCAGTGTTCTCCGTGAATGAAAAAAAAGGTGTGTTTTCGAAAGGTCAAATAAATACTGCACATTGCAATAAATTTGTAGTAGAAAGAATGGAATTATAATAAAGTAGTAAATAATATATATCCGGAATTCACGGATTCTATCAGTTTGAATCGGTCAGTCAATCCGTTTAAATCATTATAATTTCGTGATTTCGGGGTTCACGAAATCATAACAATTTAGACTGATTCAAACCGATAGAAACCGAGTGAAATTACATCTTTGAGTACGAATCCGTTTCAATCGTTTCCAATCGGTATAATCGTTATGAAATCATACACGCAGAAAATTTTTCTCGAAAAATGTAGAATACTCATAATAAAATTTACTAGATTTGCATCGCACCGGTAGGATATACGCGTATTCAACCGGAAATTAATATATGACAATAGAAAAGTAATAGTTTGATCAGATACATCTTGTGACCTAAAGGTAAATAAGTTTGCCATACTAATAGTCCGGGAGCCATACTAATAGCGACACAAAAGTGTCAGCGATTTGATTAGTCTTGGAACAAAGTAATTTCTCTTGTTTTAATAGTGTTGTTGATGAAATGCAGAGTCTGGCTGCGCTGTCTCGCTGGAATGGGCGTTGCGGCGCCTTTGATCTTGTCGAAAAAACACTTATGTTGGAAGAATTTGATTAGTGCTGAGTTTTTATATATTTATTGTTTTTTGTATAAAGAAATGTTTTAGAAGAGTCTGGCATGCAACTGACACTGGAAAATGAGTCTGGCATCCTCCTAAAGTCGTTGTAAAAAGTCAATTTGTAGAATCATTTGATTAGAGCTGTAACTTGTCAAGATGGTAGTTTAAATATATAAAATTATAAAAAAATAAGTCTGGCTACTTGTACTGGCTGGAAAATTGGTCTGGCACCCCCTTTAAAGTCGTCTGCACGAGCGCGCCGGTAGCTCGTTGCCCGTCGTATCTGTAATATTATTAACGCATTACTCATTGAAAAAGATTTTATTTGTCCAAAAGGAGAAACGTAAACGATTTCGTGCTTATTAGTAGTGGAATAATGTGTAATTAATTATGTAATAATCAGAAATAAAGTAATTTAAAAATAAAACTATATTTTAAAGTAGTCAACATTATGAAAGTATACGCTTATAAAAAATCAATTAACTTTATTTATTAAAATTATTAATTTATTCATCTGGATAATCTGTAATCAAACTTTCAATTTCTGATGAACTTTTATTTTCATCATCGGTGAGCTCGGTATTGTCGGTATCGTCATCGGATTCTTCTTCGATTTCCTTTGATTGAGTGCGTTCATGATCTGAAAATGATTCAAAGTTGAATTTATTATTAAAATTACACGATTTTAATAAGCTGCGATAAAAACAAAACTTTTACGAACTAAACTAATTAACTCGTTTTATTTGCAAAAAAATAATTATTATCTTAAAATCATATTTCTCAGGTCATGATTAAAGATTTATTAACAGTATTTAAACCAAAATTCTTTATATTTTTATAAACTAAAATATTATAATATTATAAATAAATAATTAGTTATTATAATGATAAGTATCTTTATTAATTTCAAATTATTTGTTGCATCATTATTATAACTTTATTACTAGTTTATTTATTCAAAATTAATTTTGCATTCATTTAAAATAAAATTTATTTATGAAATATACCTTCATTTTCTTCCTCATTCGATTCAAGTAATATATATCGCTCACGAACGGGGGCAGTTGCACTCCTTCGAACCAAGTAAACTCGTACTTTTCGTCAACTTTTTTCCAGCCATTCTCAATCGGAGACAAATTTGTCATATGCTGCAAATAAGCATTTCTCCAAATGGTTGCGATGTGTGACGCTCTCAAAAGTTGTATTTGATGCGTCATCTATACCTCCATGTCAATCCGAATTAAAGCAACAACTTTTGAGAGCGTCATGCATCGCAACCATTTGGAGAAACGCTTATTTGCAGCATATGACAAAGTCTCCGATTAAGAATGGCTGGAAAGTACTTAAGTAAAGAGAATACTTAAGTAAACTCGTACTTTTCGTCAAGAAGTTGACGAAACCTTTTGCCTTAATTTTTCGAGAAATTAATCGAATTTCTCTTCTTCTTCAGCGGCACTACAGCTCAATATTAAACCTACTCCTGAAGTTCGGCCTTTATCAAAATCCGAGGCCTCCCTTCTGGTTTTTTAACAATAATTTTTTTTTACGGATTGTTAGCCTAACGCCTAACCCCCAACCTGGAGGATCAGTTCTCAAATATAGAAGGGTGCTCAAGAGATACGAGATACACTCTCGGTGGGTTGCCATTAACCCTTCCGAGAGGTGGCAATCATATAAAAAACCGACGATTTTTGGTCGGATTTGAACTCGGATCTTCGGCTCGTTAGAGCAGCGCACATCTTTCTGCGCCACGATCGCCACCATCGTCAACCGAGATGAAGGATATTTTGAAACTATTACAAATAAATTCGGATACAACACCACGCAACTCCTAAAATCTTGGATTAATATGAGGATCAAGATTAACTCACTGAGACATCGACTGACATTCCTGCTCCGATGTAGAAGAAATGACGTCTTACCTCCACACATATATAACCTGAGACTCAACATCATCTTTCAAAGCAACAGTGCAATTCGCAAGTCCAACATTTTGAAAAAACGTTACCAACGAAACATACTTAACCTTGAAATCAAAGATATCAACTTTGATTTAAAATTTCTGCGATCTAATGTTAAGAAAATCGAGGACACACTACTTGCTTCTATTTTACCGAATAACGTAATACAAAACTTTTATACATTTAACACTTACACCGTAGATCGACATGACTATGAAACTAGATTAAGATTAATAAGTAAATTTAATACAATTATGACTCAACAAAATACCTTTTACAACTCATTTTCGAGCATAGATCGCAGCAAATGGATTATAAATGCGAGTAGTAAATCTATACCAAGCAATATATTAAATTTTTTAAGCTTGGGTGGGAATTTCGCTTTACCCATTAATCCGAGAGAGAGAGAGAGAAAAGATCGTTTGTGCTCCGCTCTAGACATTATTAAAAATTTTGAATATAATACATATAAAATTCCGGAGAGCTTCGTAGAGGAAACACGCCGTTCCATTACTAATTCGCTACACAAGTTCCTCAGTGTGAATAGACATGTTAACCATATCGATAGATTTTTCACAAGAGAATTTACTACTTGCAAGAAATTCTTGCGGGACAATGATGATGTCCTTGTCACCAAGGCTGACAAAGGCCAAGTAACTGTTATTCTGGATAAGAACGCGTATGTAAACCAAATGACTGAATTGCTTGGAGACCAAAATACTTATAAAAAATTGAAAAAAGATCCAATTAATAAAATTACATCAAAAATTCATGAATTGGTTAAATCTTGGCATGACAAAGGCATCATTAGTGATGGTGTGTATAGAATACTAAATTGTACCAACGAAAATTTACCGAGAGCCTACAGACTGCCGAAAGTTCATAAGGCCGGCTTCCCGTTACGCATTATTGTCTCAGCGTTGGGAAGCCCGCTCTATAATGTTGCTAGTCTCCTCCAAAAGACCTTACACTCGTCAATTCCGGAACCGAAATCACATATTAAAGATAGTTGGTCCTTTGCGAGGTTTATTAATAATAAGGAAATCAACGATGACGAAATACTTATCTCATTAGACGTTACGGCATTATTCACGAACATCCCTAAAGATTTAGTTCTAAAGGGAATAGAAAAAAGGTGGAACCACATTTCTAAAAAGACTGACCTAAATTTACCACAGTTTTTACACGCAATTGACCTTATCTTATCGTCCACTAGTTTCAGCTTTAACGGTGAAATTTATGAACAAATTTTCGGCAGCCCCATGGGGTCTCCGTTATCGCCCGATGCTGCTGATATCGTCATGGACGGCTTAGAGACGCATTGCCTAAGCCTTTTAAACTGTAATATCCCGATATTTATTAGATATGTGGATGACATATTTGCGGTGGTTCCCAAAAAAAGTGTGGGCTTAATATTAAAGGTCTTCAACGGATATCATCCCAGACTTAGGTTTATTTATGAAATTGAAACAGATGCGTCACTCAACTTTCTTGACACGACTGTTATCAGGAACGGTAACAGACTGACAACTAATTGGTATCGCAAACCGGCGTTCTCGGGACGGTACATAAATTTTCATTCTAACCATCCGTTAAAATATAAATTAAATACTATCACCAGCTTGGTTGATCGCGCCATATTACTTTCAGATAAAAAATTTCATGACGGCAATATTAAAATAGTTAAAGAAATTTTGAACAATAATAGTTTTCCTAAACCAATCGTTAATAAACACATCGCCAAGCGTCTAAACATTCTCAAAACACGCAACAATACACATAACACCTCGATTGACCATAATACAACCTTCGATTTAAAGAACTGCATACCTTTACCTTATATCAAAAAGTTGAGTGATAGCATTTGTCGCACGTTAAAAGAACTCCACATCACCACCTTATTTACGGTCCCTAAAAAACTCGATTGCCTAATAAGACGAGGTAAGGATAAAATTGACGACCTTAAAAAAACCGACACAGTATACAAGATAAACTGCAGGAATTGCAAGGCTACGTATATTGGGCAGACTAAGAGACATTTGTGCACGCGCCTCAGGGAACACCAGGGCGATATCAGAAAGCACACTAGCAATTATTCCGTAGTGAGCAAACACAGAATATCTTATGGGCATGATTTTGACTGGGGAAAGCCAGAAATATTACATCAAGAAAGACATACTAGAAAGAGGGAATTAGCGGAGATGTTTTTTATTAAAAAAATTGACGGCACTATCAATTTACAAGAGGACACGGAGAATCTTAACGTTCTCTACGAACATATCATAAAAGAATTATAACTCCTTCTCCTTCTTCGCTACTTCCCTCTCTACGTCCTAGCTTATTACTACGGTATAACTGTTTGTTTTTATATTGTCAAGTTCGTCAGTCTAAATTTTACCACCGCACGGCTCTGACATGACACAAACATCTAACGAAGTATGCCGTTTAACGAATATTTTATACTGTATCGTTTGATCCCGACGCACAAATATGTAAGTTTCTAATTGTATAATTACGGATTTTTTATTGTCTTTTACTTATTGCGGAGTACTGAAATTTGTCGTTTAGTTTTTAGATTCGGCGTAGTTAGGGCATTATGCCTGACTAATATATTTGTGAGAGGTGTATTTGCGCTTGAAAAAGACCGGATCCACGGTCGAAACGTAGCGTTTTAAATCAATAAAATTTGGCCAGTTGGGTCGCTTACAATATCTCTGTTAATTTTAATTATTCACTGGCGACTCAAACTCTCTAATATTGTTTACATCAAGGTTTACATGCTATAGTAAGTATACTTACGACTCTCCATAAGTTATAAATCAATACAGCAAAAATCTTATTTTGCAATAAAAGGGCATTCACCTTGGCATTCATGTTTCGCCAATAGACATTGGAAATATTTGCTTACATACAACAATCTGTCTTTTGAATGCCAGCCGATTGCTGAATTTTTTAGATTGTATAACTTATTGTTAGACACTTGGTTAGACATCTCATTTACGTGTGGCTAAAAAAGTAGAGATGACAACAAGGATGACAACTATTTTCCTATAATTGCACAAATACTCTTAAATGAACAAGTTTTAATATTGATTAAATAGTAGTACATCTGTTAAAATATACAATTACCTTGATCCTTACTGAATTGAGAATCTACCAATTACACACTGCGCATTGCGCAATATTATTCAATTATCATTGAATTTCTCACTATTTTCATGGAATTACGACGAGTACACAATTATATCTGCAAAAAATAACAGTTGTTATTTATTCCTACTATCATCATCATTTTTGTTGAAAATATTCATCAAATTGTGATCGTAAATATTTTGAAAATAGCTTGAATAAAATACATTAAATGAATTGAGAAAAGTAATGAATTTTTATTTTAATGCCTGGAATTATAATAATTTGTAAATTAAACTCAAACATTTTAAAATATAAACTTTTATTAAATCATTATTTAAATATCTGCATATTTAAAAAAAAAATTTGTTGATATTTATTTTTTGTTTGTTTCAAACAAGAGTCAGAAGTTATGTGAGCCACGGAGACAATGCAAGGACCTTTAGGTTTCTAATCACTCGCGTAGCTACGAAGTTACGCATCATCCCGAGACAATGTTTGTTTAAATGAGGTTATGCACCTCGTATTAAAATAAAGAAAATACAATTACTTACCTTCAACGAATTCCGTGTTTACACTTAGTTAGTTTTTCTGGGTTCTCACTAATAGTATATGCTTGAACAAATGTAGAAAACTTACGCACTGTAAAGTTTTATAGGTACATACATATCTTGAGACACAAAATCGACATAAAACAAGGCTGATGTTTATTTCTCTGTCATCGTTGCCCGGGTAGAACTTTAAAAGGGGGCCTGTAAAGGCTGTAGACAGTTTTTCCCCATTTCTGTCTAGGCCCTATCAAGGAAGCCTGGTTAGGACCTGCACAGAGATGTAACGCTTGTGTAAGTCAGAGCCTGATTTGTATATCTGACTAGGCTCTATTCTAGCACGCCTAACTAGGCCCTATCCAGACATGCCCAACTTCCCAGTAATCCTTATATGATATTTACATTTAAAAAAATTATTTTTTTTTCGAAATTTTATTACTATTTTATAACTAAATTTGTTTCTTAAGATGCAGTCTATAATTATAAATACTTTCTCGTATTTGAAAAACAACACTTTACCTTGGTGGGATTCGAACTCGGGACCTCTGGATTGTGAGCCAACTGCCTTACGTGGTAGACTACTTCTTAATTTGATGTAAGTGTTATATATAGTCTACATATGTCGTAACCAGCGCAAATATATAATTTTTTAAAAATCATCTTAAGAAACATAATAATTAAATTAATGAATCATTTCATGATAATAAAAGAAATAAATTTTATGTAAAAAAATTGTAAAACCTATAATTTCACGGCAACAATCGTAAGCTTTCATGTTAGTGCTTGTTTAGAAAATTCCTTTTTAGGCCCTTTCTAGGCCCAACAATGGTAGACTTATTTTAGGGCATACCAATCTAGGCCCAACGTTAGCAGACCTTGATTGTGGCATCCATGCCAGTGCCTATTCTAGGCCTATTAAGGAAATTCTATCCAGAATTTGCCTTTCTAGTCCCTTTCTAGGCCAAACGTTTGCAGACCTTGATAATGGCATCCATGTCAGTGCCTATTCTGAGCCTATTTAGGTTATTCTATCCAGAATTTGTCTTTCTAGTCCTTTTCTAGGCCCGACAATGGTATGCCTATTTTACGACATGCCTATCTAGCCCCAATATTGGCGATCCTATTTTAGGGCATGCCTGTTTAGGCCCTTTACAGACTTGGGGCACGCCTCGACAAAATTCTACCCGGGTGGTTATTCCACATAGCATATGGAATATCACGTGAAAATGCATATTTTACTGCGCAGGTCAAGGCGCCAATTCAATTTCTGTTTATCTAATCAATAACTACTACACTTTTTTAGACTTCTATACGTTAAGTTTCTTGAGTATTTCACAGGGTCCGTTTATACGTTGCTTGGTTTATTAGAAAATTTTCGAATATATAAATGTAAATCAGAAGTCCAAACCTCAAAAACATGAATAAATGATTTTAATGAGTAATTTTACAAGTGACTTCAACTAATTTCCAGTGATTTCTCAAATAACTTTAACTGATTTCAAGTGACTTCTCAAGTGACTTTAACTGATTTCAAGTGATCTCTTAAGTGATTTCAACTGATTTCATCCGATTTCATCCAATTTCATCCTATTTCATCCGATTTCATGTGATTTCATATGACCAACTGATTTCAAATGATTTTACAAGTGATTTCAACTGATTCCAAGCGATTTCCGAGTCAATTTCAACGATTTCAAATAAGGTGTACCAGTGATTCGCTAAGTGAATAACCCCTTGAGTATATGTGCTATGTACACACACACACACACACACACACACACACACACACACACACACACACACACACACACACACACACACACACACACACACACACACACACACACACACACACATATATATATATGTGTGTGTGTGTGTGTATACATTGCGACGCTTTTCCCCCCGGTCTCGCAATCCGGTGGAGGGCTATCGAGGATTGGCGGCACGCGTAACTAATTCCGACACCAAAGTTGGGCGCCAGGTGCAACGGTTTGCACCACCGTACACTATAATCTCTAACACGATATTCCCGGCAATGCTTCCGGGCGTAGGGCTCTTTCAGGGAATTCGGAGAGAGGCGTCACACAATTAATCACACTCACAAGAAAATAAATAATAATAACAAAATATATATTTAGTCAGGCACTATCAAGGTGTAGGTATAATTGATCTGAGTCTCGTATTACCGCAACAATGTCGGCTAGGCGGACGCACGAATGCCGCAGGCGCAATAAGTGCACGCGGTAATGTCGACTATGAAACCCCGTAGACTCATACACGCGAAGTTCTCAACGCAACAGATAAACGCAGACGAACACACGAAAGCTTAACAGAAATAATGACGATTCAGGTATCGCGGTACCTGGCTTCAACACAATGAACTTACGCCACGAGGCCGATGAACCGGCTCGCCGCACCTTCGGTTGCTCTCTCTCAACGCGCACCCGGGCCACTTCGATTCCGCACGACGCAAAAGTATGGGCGATCTCGCCGAGTCGACCACGCTGGCCGGCGATTGCCCCCGAACACGAAATAGGACACGTATCGCGGACGATCCCGCGGCTTGCCACGCGAATCCCGAATTCTCTCGCAGGCACGGAGATTCCGCGGCCCCGCGCCGATCCCGTCGATCTTTCCGTCCCGCCAAACACAATATTCGCCGTCCTCGAGGGCCCGGATACGTTACTCAAATACGAGGGCGAGTGCCCTTCAAATTACATGACCACTCGCGGCTCGCCGTTACCCGCACAACTCGCTCTCGTTATCGCCACGCAAGACCTCACTCTCATTATCACTCTCGTTAATATGGCCAAGACGCGACACGATGATGAGCTTAAATATGGCCAAAACGCGACACGATTACGAATAACCTTTATCCCAATGAAACGCGACGCGATTACGAACATAAACTCTATCACAATGAAACGCGACACTATCACGGATAACGCGATACGATTACTTACATCAATTAGACGAGACGCTACATAAACGCGACACGATTACTTCGATTCACACATCTCCACGCCACGCGACTGTCGGCCGTGGCGGTGCTCGCGGGGAGGGCACAAATGGTCTCTACGCATTAGAGAGCTCACTCTCGGCAAGGCCCTGGCACATTTTCCACACGACGCTACTCTAAGGCGAGCGCAAGGTATCGCACGCTCTAACTCGGTACACAGGTATCCTGCGTAATTTCGGTAACCAACGTGTGCCACGGGCCGATGCCTCGAGCGAACCCTCCTCTCTTAACGCGGGGACGCCAGAGTGGTGACCTTACAAATTTGCGTCGTCCCTTCGGTAGTCCGGGCAGCTCGAAATCCGGGAGATCCTCTAGGCTCGCTAGCCGGCACGACAGACTCGGAAACGATAGCCTGCCGGGATCGCGCCGGTTCCCCGCGCCTGCGCTGTGCGTGTCGCTCGACCGGATTGCCGATCCTAGCGCTTCCTGCGCCTAGGCCGCACGTGCGCCGCTCCTTCCGGGGGCGCCACTCCAACTCCAGGGCGCTCTCGTCGGCGCCTCAGCTTCTCGCGCGCCTCCCTTTCCGGCGGCGCCGCTGCAATCACCTCCGATTCGGCGCGGGCTTTTCGATTCAACCGGCTGTCCGGGCCGCGATGATCGAGTCGGCGTTCGGGGTCAGGCTGGCCGGGCCTCGGCCCCGTCCACCGGCATCCCCTCGGGGTGACGGCCCCAGGGCTGTTCCTTTCCCTGGGCCGCTCCTCGGCACCCTCGTCCGACTGGCATTTCAATCGGGGGTGACCCGGGGTCTTCCAGATCGTTATACTGCCGTGGTTGCGACCGAGTGCGGGGTGTATTCCGGCCGGCGACGCTCACGCATTTGCGGGGAGGTCCGGGCGACCCGACTTCTCGCCATGTCCCCTGGCCGTCTCCGTACTCTTTTGCCCTTCCTCGTTGCGGCCTCCGGCCGTTACAGATGAAGTCCGGTCACCACCGGCAATCCCTTAAAACTTAATATTTAATTAGACCAATTAATATACGCAACCGCCCCCCCCTCTCGCTCTAACGAGGAGGCGTCCCCGAATTCCCCTCGGCGGAGCCCGTCCGGGAAGGAGACGCGACTTGTCACGTCACAACATAGACACATATACTAGTATCGAGAACCAACTCAAGTTCCTTGTAGAAACTAGAGAACTAGCAGCGACCGGTAGAGACTGCCGTGTGCTTGTTAGAACTCTCCGCTCCGCTCCGCGCGTAGCCTAATAGCTCTTGTTGCAAATATCTCAAATAATATGAGATATTTCAAAAAATTCATAAGAACATTTTTTGTAGATATTTGTTCTACAACTTTGATCTCCACAAAAATTTCAAAATTCATCGTATTTGTGGAGAAATACGAATTTGTTTATAAATTGTTAATAAAAAACATACTTAGGGATAGCGAAAAATTGCGGAATTTGAATATGTTATTCAGTATATTTTTCTGAACACAATAACGTAATAAAACTTTGTGTTGCAATTTTTTCTAGGTCTAATCGTATTTTGACTGGACTATAAGTACAATAATTAGATATATTTTTTTTCGCATTTCTTGCCGCACGTCACCATTCACGCGTATTCATAAGAGTGAGGTTAAGAATTGTCGGTCGCCTAGTCCGTATTTCGTTCAAAATTTTTTTGTAAGGAATAACTCGAGCGCTAAATGGTTCGTTACAGTTTGATTGCCATATTCGGAAAAAGAATCAGTCAAAAACTGTCATTTTTTTTTATTTATTCGATGGTCGAGGTTAGACACAGCAAAACGCCTGTATGTCCCCAGTACCGTACACGTAAACGTCAGTGTATTGTCGAAGCTGCTGAAGAAAAGAAACGTATCATCGAAGCTGAAAAAGAAAGGAAACTCTTGGAACGAGAAGAAAAGGCGAGGAAAAGGTAAGAGCAGTTAAGGAAAAAAAGAATGTCAAAGTAAAGAAAGTTAAGCTAATATTGATTGTTTGATATCATCAAATTAAAATAAAATACCTATTTTTATGATTTATGTGTATTTTTTATGTTTATCATTGATTTATGTTCATTTTTATGTTTATTTTTCGTTTGAAACCTCCGCCCTGCATGCTTTGAAAAAAGATGATCGGTAATGGGGGCATGCCCGGTCGGAATTGGGCACAGCTGGTCGATAGAGGGGGCACGCACTAGTGCGTCTTTATTCTTCTTTATCTAGAAAAATACTTGATGGAATGGATTGAGTCTACGATTTTTGGAAAGTGCATGGATGAAGCTATCCACGAGTATGAAACTTTTTATAAAATTTATTTTTGTTACGCTTGACAACGCCATTCTTTTGTTGGGTCGGCCTTATAGGGGTCGGGAATTTACCTTATGTGTTTTTTTATCTAAAAAAAACCTATTCACAAAGTTTCACCTAAATCTGAGCATGGACGTTTTCGGAAGTACAGCCTTAACTTTTGTGGTGTATGCGCGTGGAGAGAGAGGGCACTACGTACGTGTGTGTGAGTGCGTGTGAGGAGAGCGAGGCGCTCGCGTAGATATGTAAGCTGGAAGTGAGTTAAGAGAGCCACGTGGTGAGGCTCAGAGAATATACGTATCAAGGTTGAATTAACAACGAGTTATTGCATCAGTTCACCCTCCTAAAGTATCCTCGCACCCACAGCAAGACAAAGACATTGCAATTAGCGACGAGGACAATTGAGCGAGAGTTCTCGGGATCGAGAGCCGGGGAGCGACAGGCGCAGCTACAGTACTCGCGACGAGCGAAAAACGGCTCTGACAACGGGCTGAACAGCACGGGCAACGCCTTGTGATAGTAACTCAAGATACTTGGCGCAGTAAGTAACAGATCGAGAAAACGTCAACAACGACGTATAGAGCGCAATACACGCAACACGGGTTACATACATACAAACGAACAAATAATCTCGGGGTAGCGAATGAGCGACACAAAGCCAAAGAAAGGCGAGACTTCATCACCGGCACGCAAACTAACAGCGAGTGAAGCGCAGCATCTACGGAAACCAGAGATAATCGCAGAGCTACGGAGAAGAGGCGTCGACGTCGACGATTCTCAAAGCAGAGACAGCCTACGGGCCGGGAGCACTTCGTGGGACTAGTGAGGTTAGAGCTCGAGAGCGCGGGGAAAGAGGCCAGACCGGCATCCTCGAACACAGTCGGTACAACTGGTAATGTAAACCTAAGGAAAACCGCGGATCGAGGCACGAGCAGCCACGCGGTAGAGGGAGGCAGCGAAAACGTCAAGAACGACGACGGACAGATCGACGATAGTAGCGAGCACGCGAGCAGTGACGACGACATGGCGCTTGACGCGAAAATATTTTTCAGGCTAGAATCGGACGACTGGGAATCATTCACGGAAAGGCTGGAGTTGTTTTTTTTTCGCGAAAGACATTACAGAGATGGAAAAAAAGCGAGCACATTTACTGACGCACATCAATGAAGATACGTACAAGCTGTTCAAAACCCTGACTGCGCCAGACAAACCAGCGACAAAAACATACGACCTAGTTAAGCTGCTAGCTGGACACCTCAAACCACCGCCGTCCGAAGTCATGGAGCGTTGCAATTTTAATCGCGCGAAACAAGAGCCAAATGAAACAGTCGCGGAGTTTGCGACACGACTGAGGCTACTGGCACTCAACTGCAATTTTGCGAATAACCTGAGCAACGGATTGCGAGATCAATTCGTGTGCGGGATCCACGAGGAGTCAACACGGATCGAATTATTCAAACATTCAAACCTAACGTTTGAAGATGCGTGCAAAGAGGCCACAGCGAGAGAGAGCGCAATGAAGAACGCAACAGGTGCATTACAATTGCTGTCAAACACGAAAGTTTTGCTATAGACCAACCAAAGAACCGCAAGCCCCGGCACAAGCAGCAAAACAAGCGCGCAAGTGGGCCAGCGCGCGACCAAGTGCAAGCGCAACAAGCAAGCACGCAACGCACGGGCGGAGCGACGTGCTACTGCTGTGGAGAAAATGGGCATGAGACAAAGGCATGCAAGTATCGAGACAGGAGTTGCAATTTTTGTCACAACAAGGGTCATCTGGAACGGGCCTGCATAAAGAAGAAGAAGCTGTCGAACAAATTTTTGTAGGAGGAGCACAGCGACACGAAGGACGAAAGCAACAGTGGAGGCAGCAGAGAAAGCAGCACATCCAGAAGCAACAACTACCTCGATTTTTTCAACATGGACATCAAGATTAATGTACACCATAGCGACGCAACCAGGGCTGACCCAATGCTTTTCGACGTAAAGATTAATGGTCAATTAATTAAAATGGAATTTGACTTAGGTACATACTTTAGCGTAATATCTGAAGGTTTTGTTAAACGTAAATTCAAAGATATTAACATTGAGAAATCAGAGATAAATCTGCTCACTTATGAAGACAATTCAATGGAGCCACTGGGCCAATTGAAAAACCTTAAGGTCAATTTTAATAATGTTACTAAAATTTTACATTGCGTAGTATTGAAGGGAAACAAAGTCCCCTTAACAGAAAGACAATGGCTCTCAGCGTTTGGGCTGTGGCCATTAAAGTCACTTAGCAGTTCAGGCATTGCGCTAAATAACAAACAAGCGATACATAAATTGCAGACGAACGACGTACGCGACAAATTATTAACAGAATTTGAAGTACTATTCAGCAATACGCCAGGCGTATACAACAAGCGCAACGTTAAAATTTATGTAAAACCAAACACCAAACCAGTTGCGCTTGGAGCAAGGCATGTACCATACGCGTTAAAGCCAAAGATTGAGCAAAAACTTGAACGGTTAATCAAGCTAGGCCATTTAGAAAAGGTAGAGTCAAGCGAATGGGCAACCCCCATTGTACTAAAGCACCGGTACTAAAGGGTAATGATCAGGTGAGAATTTGTGGAGAGTTTAAAGTTACATTAAACCCGCATTTAAAAGTAACCAAACGTCCTTTTCCGCGAATCGACGACATCTTTGCAGTAATGCGGAACGCCTCAACATTTTCTCAGCTGGATCTACCACACGCATACATGCAAGTACCAATTGACGTAGAGTCTCGGAAATATCTCACAATTGCAACGCATGCCGGCCTGTTTCGATACACAAAAATGATGGAATAAGGTACAGCCCTTGCTCCAGGCGAGTTTGTACAAATCATGGAGATATGTTTACAAGGAATTCCTAATACTATCGCGTACATGACAACATTTACGTAACGGGCAAAACGACTGAGGAACATCTTGAAAATTTGAGACTGGTTTGCCAAAGGCTAACGGAGCGCGGATTAAGGCTAAACAAGGATAAATGCGATTTCATGAAAGAGCACATAGATATTCTTGGGTTTGTGATAGACAAAGACGGACTGCACAAATCCAAAACAAAGGTTAAAGCGATGTACGAAGCGCCGCGTCCGGAAAACACTAAACAGCTGGTCTCATTCCTTGGACTAATTAACTTCTACGCGAGATTTCTGAAAAACAGATCAGATAAGTTATGACCGCTTTTTGATTGTGCAAACAAAGAAGTTTTCGAATGGACCAAGGAGTGCAAAAAAGCTTTTTGATGGGTTAAAAACGAGATGATTTCTAGCGCACTATGATCCAGACGACCAACTGGTACTAGCGTGCGACGCGTCCTACTACGGACTCTCAGCGATTCTGTCACACAAATACAAAGACGGCACGGAACGGCCAATCGCTTTCGCGTCGAAACGTATTCTAGAAAAAGAGCTGAACAGAGCAATAAACGACAAAGAGGCATGCGTCATTGTTATCGGGTTCGTTAAATTTTACGATTTTGTTTACGACCGTAAAATAACTCTACGCACCGATCATAAGCCGCTTGAAACCATTTTCGGCCCAAAGAAGGGCATACCACTGACATGACGGCGGCAACTAGATTACAACGCTGGGCAATTTTTGTGTCAGGGTTCAAGTATGACATTGAATGGATTAAATTAAAACAAAACGGGAATTGTGACGCGCTATCGCGGTTACCTATCGAGGACAATACGGAAATATTTGAATCAGACGTTACACAACTTCATTTCATTACCGAGGGCGCGAAGGTAATAGACTACGGAACTATTGTTTACGAGACAAAACGTGACCAGGTCTTATCGCGAATAACAAGGTTCTGCGTTTTCGGTTGGCCCACGAACAGTAAAGAGCTCCCCGAGGAAAAGAAACAGTTTTTCACAAAGCGTTATAAATTATCAGTTGAAAATAATTGTTTATTCTGGGGATACCGAATAGTCACACCGGATAGGCTACGAAGTCGAATTCTGGATGACCTACATTTGTCGCACCTAGGAATAGTCAAAATGAAATCGTTAGCGCGGTCTTACGTGTGGTGGCCCGGCATTGACACCGATATTAAAAATCTGACGAACCAATGTAAAACATGCGTGGAAAATCGGAAAGCACCACCACATGCGTTACTTACACCATGGCCGTGGCCAGAAGAAGCATGGCACAGAATACACTGCGATTTTTTGGGCCCTTTTTTTGGGGACATGTACTTAATCGTAATAGACTCTTTCTCAAAATGGCCAGAGGTATACAATTTCAAACAGGGCACAAGAGCATGTGATGATGATGATGATCTCGGCGCTACAGCCCGGTGTGGGCCTTGGCCTCCCTCTCGACGTCCTTCCATTCGTCCCTACTTCGCACCTTCTCCCACCATTGTCTAACCTTCATGGTCTTCAGGTCCTCCTCCAGGTCTTGCATCCATCTTTTCCTTGGTCCCCTCTTCCACGTCCCCTTCTTCCCTCCATGTTTCCATGAAGTAGTTTTCTTGGCAGTCTTTCCTCACTCATCCTCTCTACATGACCCAGCCAAGCCAGCCGGCGTGACTTTATAAATCTTACTATGTCTTTCTCCTCAATGGCTAACTCTATCTCTCTGTTCGTTCTTATTCTCCAAACTTCACCTTCCTTCACAGGGCCATATATCCTTCTTAGGATTTTCCGTTCAAATATACGTAGAGCTTTCCCATCGTCAGCTGACAGAGCCACGTTTCCGCTCCATAGGTTACTACCGGCCTGATAAGTGTCTTGTATAGTTTGAGCTTCAGATTTCTGGACAGGAGGGTCGATTTCAGGAGTCTACTATTGGCAAAATAGGCTCTATTTCCAGCCATTATCCTTTTTTTAATATCCTCTGTCATTGAGTTCTCGCAGTTTAGATCAGTACCAAGGTATTTAAAACATTTTACGCTTTCAAAGTGATACTGCCCAAAGGAAATGTTTTGTGTCGTTCTTCTATGTTCCTGCGCTGACATCTTCATATATTTAGTTTTTTCCTCGTTAACTCTAAGTCCCATTTTTCGACTCTCCTCTTCGAGGGTCTTAAACATTTCCTTGAGAGCGTCTAAGTTCCGTGCCATTAGTACTATGTCATCAGCATAAGCAAAAGCCTGTTTGGACTTATTTATTATAGTTTCTTTCATTTCCAGCTTTTTTATTGCTGCATGCAGGGCTAGATTAAACAGTGCTGCAGAAAGGGCGTCTCCTTGTCTTACTCCTGTTGTTACCTCAAAGGCTCCGCTGGTCTTTCCTCCAATGTAGGCCTTAGCTTGGGATCTTTTCATAGTCATCTCAGCTAACTTAATGATCTTCCTGGGAACCCCATACTTCTCTAGGGCTTTCAGCATCTTTCCTCTATTGATACTGTCGAAGGCTTGTCGGAAATCGATGAATAACATGTGCAGGTCGACATTGTACTCGTAACATTTCTCCATGGACTGTCTCATTACGAAGATCTGGTCGATTGTACTTCTTCCAGGTCTAAAACCGCACTGGTATTCCCCAAGGATTTCCTCAGCATAGTCGTTCAATCTTTTTAGTAGTATACTTGAGAAGATCTTATAGATGACGTTAAGTAGTGTGATCCCTCTGTAGTTTTCACACTGTAACTTATCCCCTTTCTTAAAAATAGGGCATATAAGGCCAATTTTCCACTCCTCCGGCATTTCTTCTCTTTCCTAGATTTCACAGATCAGACTATGTATTTTTCTAGTTAAAGCTCGCCCCCCATATTTTAATAGCTCAGCCGTAAGTTGATCCTCTCCTGGAGCTCTTCCATTCCGCTGGCGTTTCACCGCTTCCTCTACTTCCTCTAGTAGAGGCATAGTAATCTCTGGGTCTACTTTCATACACTTCCTCGTTCTTTTCATTCTTTTCGCTTCTCTCTTGTACGTTCAGTAGTTCTGCAAAGTACTCCGCCCATCTTTCCAGAACTTTTTCCTCCTCCCCTATCAATTTCCCATTTTTGTCTTTGCATGAGTTTGTTCTTGGTTGGAATTCCTTTGTCATCCGTTTGGTTGCTTGATATAGCTTTCTGCATTCATTCTGTGTGCTCAGCTCTTCAATTCTCTCCATATATCTCTTCAGATGCGCCTTTTTCTTTTTTCGGAGTGTTTTCTTTGCTTGTCTTCTACTTTCCCTGTATTTTTCATAATTTTGCCTTGTTTTCCTTTGAATCATAAGCAATCTGTCTGTATTCTTTCGGTCAATTTCTGCCCTGCATTCATCATCAAACCACTCCTCATTCCTCGTTCTCTTCTTCTCTCCTATGGTCTCTCTGGCGGTCTCCTTGATAGCTTTCTTGATTTCGTCCCATTTTCTCTTCACCACATTGTTTTCTATCAGATTCTCTTGTCCTTCTTCCAGTTTTCCGTTCAGCGTGTCCTGATAGTGGTTGAGAATCTCTGGTTGCCTCAATTTTTCTATGTCCCAATGCGGTTTCTTGAGTCCTTTAGCACATTCAACATTCGACAATCTCTCTCTGAGTCGAGCCTTTACTAAATAGTGGTCTGAGTCACAGTTTGGGCCTCTTGCTGACCTCACATCAATAATCGACGATGCGTGCCTTCTTGACACCAGGACGTGATCAATCTGATTGATTACTCCAGTACCCGGCATTTTCCACGTTCCTTTGTATATGTTTTTCTTTTCGAAACAAGTGCTTTTGATTATTAACTCATTGCTTTCTGCTAGGTGGGCTAGCATCTTACCGTTTAAATTTGTGTTAGCATGTAAGGAGTGTTTTCCGGCTACATGCTGTAAAAAATTTTTTCTACCTATTTTTGCATTGAAATCTCCAAGAACCCTGCTGAAAATGACCGATTAAATCCGATTGGTTCCGTATTAAATTTGGTGAAATTGAATCGGAATGAATGCGTTTTCAATCCGGTTAATTGGATGCCCGATTGGAAGTGAATCGGTTCTAATAACAAATCAATCGGAATCGTTTTTAATTTGGCATTTCCGGATTGATCTGAATTCGTCGTTATCAGTTTCAATCGTATTAATGCACATCCATTTTAATCGGGTGAATAAAGTGAGCACATGAATCGTGTTGAATCCGCATCATTCGTAAAATCTTAATACAACACCGAAATCGGATTTAATGCGATATTTCCGGATTCATCTGAATCCAAGTAAATCGGTTTCAATCGTATTAATGCCAATCCATTTTAATCAGGTGAATAAAGTGACCAAATGAATCGTATTAAATCCGCATCAATCGTGAAATTTTAATACAACACCGGAATCGGATTTAATGCGATATTTCCGGATTCATCTAAATTCTACTCAATCGGTTTCAATCGTATCTGCGCTTAATCCATTTAAATTGGGTAATGAAAGTAGCTATGTGAATCGGATTAAATCCACTTTAATCATTAACATTGTATATAACACATAATTTTTACGTAATAGAGTTCTTACTACAGGATTTCCTTTTGGTAAAGTCATGAATTCTATATTTGCAAAACTGTAAAATGTTTTTATTTAACCCTTCGAGAACACACAGGGTCAATTTGACTCTTTTTTTCTTTTTTTTTGCCAGAAAAATTTTTAGCCAAAAATATTAAACATAAAAAAATAAAATTTTTTTCGTAAAAAACTTTTTTTTTTTAAAAGAACACACTGGGTCAATCTGACCCTACACACACTTTGATCGTCTACTATTTTAAATTGACGAGTGCGATCAGCTTGAAAAAATTCTCAGATGTACTTGGAACATTGTTAAATCAATTAAGGGGAGATATACACCTAGCATGGTCAAAAAAATCGATTTTTTTTTTTGCATTTTCTTGAAGCTTGAGGTCTCAAGAATATCTGGTTAAAATTGCAAGTCAATATCTCGATAAATAACGAAGTTACAGCCGTGAGAGTGAACCGTCTCCGAGAGCGCGCGGGGCCTTCGGGACAAAAATGATGTTCAGGCTTGCTGTCTGTTGAGCCGTAATGGTAGAATGTTGCCCATATCGCTTTTTTCATGTCATCCTTGGAGTTACTGTTTCTTCGAATGGCTACGGATACACACAAAACAGCAATGAGAGCTTCAACCAACTTATTTGGAAGATAGCTCCAAAAACGATGCACAGCGGGGCCAAAATCGTTAACATTGCTGCATTTCTTGCAACATGCACGTTCAACAATGGTGTCACGTCATTGTTAGAAATCATGAACGTGTTAGGAATATCGGTCGGATCGGGCGCGCACTTGTACGCTGCGCAAGAAGACAAAACTCGCATAGCGAAAGCCGAGCTGCAAGCGCAAGAACAGACTAAAGAAGGTCGAATACGGCGCCGACAACAAAATTTAGAAAATATGAACATTCCGTTGACCGCAGAAGACTTACACTATGGAGCTGGTATCGATGATTCCATGTAAGTTGACAAATTTCATGATTTATTCCCAAATTCCCAAATTTTCAAACGCGTTTTTCTCAAAACCACGTTTTTCAAATCGGTACCCAAAATTTCTCGAAAACCAATGAACCGATTGCCTTGAATTTTTTTGTGGTTATTCTATACATCATTATCTAGTACTTGTCATAGGATTTTTTTTTTCGTTGCTTAGTTTTTGTTTTATAGGCAAAATAATAACTAATTTTTGGTCGAAAAATCGCTATGTCATGTTCAAACGTCCGCCATTTTGTCATAAATCGATATTTTCAAAATCGGCTATGACAAGTACTAGATTATAGTATCTAATTTAATAATCTTTTTGGTTTTTTTGTTTCAGATGATTTTTGAAGAAACGCCAGTGGGTACCGTTTACCCGGATTTTTTTACGGCGCTCCAAAGATTATACCACAACCTCGTCAATTTTTGATTTTTTTAAATAAAAAAATTGGACATATTCTTGAATGTGTATACTTTTAGATAGAAAAACTCCCAATCCGAAATTTCAAATAGTTTTCCTTAAAAAAATTCACAAAAATGACCTTTTTTTCGGCCTCCTAGGTGTATATCTCCCCTTAATATAAATAAAAAGTGCCGTTGAAATTATTTACATATTTTAAAAAGTTTAAAAAAAAATTTAAATTTTTTTTAATTTTTTAAAATATGTAAATAATTCCAATGGCACTTTTTATTTATATCAATTGATTCAACAATGTTCCAAGTACATCTGGGAATTTTTTCAAGCTAATCGCACTCGTCAATTTAAAATGGTAGACGATCAAAGTGCGTGTAAGGTCAGATTGACCCAGTGTTCTCCGTGAATGAAAAAAAAGGTGTGTTCTCGAAGGGTTAAATAAATACTGCACATTGTAATAAATTTGTAGTACAAAGAATGGAATTATAATAAAGTAGTAAATAATCCTGTTTATATATCCGGAATTCACGGATTCTATCAGTTTGAATCGGTCAGTCAATCCGTTTAAATCATTATAATTTCGTGATTTCGGGGTTCACGAAATCATAACAATTTAGACTGATTCAAACCGATAGAAAACGGGTGAAATTACATCCTTGAGTACGAATCCGTTTTAATCGTTTCCAATCGGTATAATCGTTATGAAATTATAACGATTCAAACCGATAGGAACCGATTGAAATTACATCTTTGAATACCAATCTGTTTCAATCGTTTTCAATCAGTGTAATCGTTATAAAATCATAACAATTCAAATCGATAGAATCCGATTGAAATTACATCCTTAAATACCAATCCGTTTCAATTGTTTTCAGTCGGTGTAATCGTTATAAATCCGTGATTTCCGGATCAAGAATCCAGATTCATGCGGATTCAAAATTTTTAATCGGATTCAATCGGTCATTTTTAGCAGGGAAGAATCAGCACATCATACTTAGGTATCTTGCTGCATTCCCTGTCCAGTTCGTCATAGAAAGCGTTCTTTTCCTCCTCATTGGCATCTTCTGTAGGCGCATAAGCCGAGATAATGGATAAGTTTCTAAATCGGCCTTTAAGCCTTAGTTTGCACATTTTTTCTCCTAGTGGTTCAAATCCAAGGTAACTTTTCTTCATTTTGGAGTTAATGATGAAGCCTGTTCCGCGTTGTCCCGTTCTTGTTTCGGATCCGCTATAGAACATGGAGTAGTTTTTCTTGTCTATCCTTCCGTTACCCTTCCACCTCACCTCTTGTAGTGCCACCACGTCCAATCCGTATCTCAGTACTTCTTCAGCAACCTCCATCATTTTTCCTGCCTATAGCATGGTTCTTACATTCCACGTCGCCAAGGTCAATACCATATTCCGTTTTCGGGTCCTTAAGTTTTTGCTGTGTCCGTCACCAGTAAATCCGTTATTCCGAGGCATCTCTGAGGGTTTCGTAACAAGAGGTTTTTCCGAGGTGGGGTTGTTAGCCCCACGGCCAACCCCCAACCTGGAGGACCAGTTCCCTTCTCTTTCGTTCCCCCGTCTTCCCTAGGGGTTGTTTACCCTGGCTCCAACGGGGGTTAACAGCACCACCACTTGAAGGCGAGATAGGGTGGAGTATGAGAGGTGAGAGGTATCATTTCCAAAGATCTACCATTCGGTGCACTTCACTACTCCCTATGGTGCCACACGAGCATGTAAACTCGTGAAAGTCTTCCAGGAATTATTCGCGCGACACGGGCTGTGTGGCCACGTAGTCATGGATAACGGGACAAACTTCGCGAGCAAAGAATTCAACGAATTTTTAGAGCGATTTCAAGTCAATCACAGTTTTTCGCCACCACACCATCCTGCGACAAACGGAGCAGTGAAAAATTTCGTCGGAACTCTCAAAGACAAAGTTTCAAAAATTGTAAAAGGGGGGAAAAGGGTGGACACGGCGGTGAACCAGTTCCTTTTCGACTATCGCAGTACACCACATTGTACGACAGGCAAATCACCGGCGTACCTTTTGTACGGACGTGAGCTTCGAACGCGTTTTGATTTGCTCCGACCGAATTTGCGCGCTAAAGTCAGCGAGAAGCAAGGCGCACAAATAGGGTCTCGAACACAGGCGCGGGGGGTACAATTGTCAGCGGGGGACGCCGTAATGGTTGACAACTACGGGAAGTCAGGCGGAAAACGCATCCCAGGCGAAATTGTTGAACAATTGTCACTATCAACTTTCCGAGTCCAGACCGAACCAGGAAAGGTAACTAAACGTCACACTAGACAGATCATCAAACCGTCGCGGCGATCGGAGCGCCTAGCAATTAAGAAGAGAGCGATTATTTGAAAAAGGGGGAGAATTGTGATGTATGCGCGTGGAGAGAGAAGGCACTACGTACATGTGTGTGAGTGCGTGTGAGGAGAGCGAGGCGCTCGCGTGGTTAGACGACATTTTCCATAAAAGTAGAGGGAATAATGTTGGTACTAAAGAAAATCCCTAGGCGATACAATTTAATTTTTGTACCTTATTAGCACTGCGTAAGTAGTAATCTGTTAGCTAGAGAAAGCTTTTTTCAAAATATACGCGCACGAATACAAAATAATCAAACCTTTTTGACACATGCGTGATAATGAAAAGACAGTATTTGTTATTTGTTTTAAGACTTCTATGTAATCTTCGGTATTTCTATTTTCCATTATTGTATACCGCTATACTTATATAATGCATATCACTTTTGTTAGCTTTCAATGATGAATATATCTTACATAATATATCAAAGTACATGCGTGAACGGGAGGAGTTTGCTCCTCTGCACCCCTCCCCCATGCATGTACTTTATAATTTCGCTTTACAATTTAGCATGTACTTTAAGTTGTAAAGCGAGGTCCACGCTGCCTACCGGCGGGGTGGCTGCGAGGGAGGGGGGGCCGAAGGCCTTTCTTGCACCCCCTGCGTGTGTGTGTATGCATTACATTTACAATTTAATATAGTCAGGATAAACTAATAAAATCGGTAAATGTCTAGAAAAAAGGCGACTTCACCGATTTCAATGACCTTGATATATGTTGTCAATGTAAAAGTATTTAAGTGTTTAAAGCGCGTCAACTAACCTAGGTGGCACCTCGTCTTGCGTGGAAAGTGTATGCGTGAACTATTTCGACATATTAGTCATTTATGCCTTCCAATACTCAAAATAGCTGCTATATTTTACAACCTTTTTTTGTTAATAACTTTTTAACGAATAATGAGCAACGGCTAAAACCTTCTGAAGGTTACTCGGGGTCATGACCTTGATAACATATATCAAGGCCATTGAAATCGTGAGGTCGCCCTTTTTCTAGACATTTACCCACATACACACACACACACACACACACACACACACACACACACACACACACGGGGTGGTGCGAGGGGGGGCCTTCGGCCCCCCCTCCTTTGCATCCACCCTGCCGGTAGGCAATGGTAGGCGTGGACCTCGCTTTACAACTTAAAGTACATGCTAAGTTGTAAAGCGAAATTATAAAGTACATGCATGGGGGGGTGGGTGCAGAGGATCAAAGCCCTCCCGTCCACGCATGTACTTTGATGTATTATATAAGATATATTCATCATATGAAAGCTAACAATAAGTGATATGCATTTTATAAGTATAGCGGTATACAATAATGGAAAATAGAAATACCGAAGATTACATAAAAGTCTTAAAACAAATAACAAATACTGTCCTTTCATTATCACGCATGTGTCAAAAAGGTTTGATTATTTTGTATTCGAGCGCGTATATTTTGAAAAAGGCTTCGCTCTAACTAACAGATTACTACTTACGCAGTGCTAATAATCTACAAAAATTAAATTGTATTGCCTAGGGATGTTCTTTAGTACCAACATTATCCCCTCTACTTTTATGGAAAATGTCGCCTAACTGCTCGCGTAGATATGTAAGCCGGAAGTGAGTTAAGAGAGCCACGCGTTGAGACTCAGAGAATATACGTATCAAAGTTGAATTAACAACGAGTTATTGCATCAGTTCACCCTCTCGCATCCTAAAGTATCCTCGCACCAACGGCAAGACGAAGACATTGCAACTTTTTTTTCAAGTAGGTACATCTTGATATTTTTTCTAAGTTTTGCTAAATACATGTTTTTAATTTTCTATAGGTATAAAATTTTATATTAATTTACTACAATCGACTAATTATGTTTACTTTTGTAATGATTTTTAGTAAATAATATAAATAAAGTTTAAAATTAAAAAAAAAAACATCGTAATTACATCATTTTTTTCAGAACTTTAGTATTAAGACGAAATTAGAAATACTTTTTTTGGTTTTGCCAAAAGCAGATACTTTTAAAATTAATTTTTTTTAGTACTAACACTTGGTTACAGGCAATTTGGCTTGGTTTTCAGGTAAAGGGATATTTAACGAAGATAATGTCAAATTTTTGAACTCTTACATTATTTAATACGGTCTCCAGGCACGAAAAAGTGACTAGGGGACGAAATTTGGGCTCTCTACCTTATATATAAACCTTTGATTGCGTGTAAAGTAGAGTTTACACACGCAATGATTAGTGGCGCCAATAATCGACTAGCGCCAGTAAAAATGCAAGTGTAAACACTTACAAATTGGCGCTAGTAATGTGGCATTTACTGGCGTTTATTGGCGCCAAATAATCGAAAGTTAAGATATTTTAAGCAGTACTGGTGCCAGGCCTAAGCGTAAAATTTGAGGTTACCCGATAAAAACAGTACGTGGATCCACGTTATTGCTACGTGGATTCGACGTGGATTCGACGAAATTACGTGATTCGACGTGGATGTGACGTTCCTGTTTTACTGGGGTATATGCTTGCTGTCATTTACTATGTGTCTAATTGATAAATGTTAAATATTTTTCATATTATACGCCAATAGCATCACTGAATAAACACTTGTAAGTTTGCCAGTTTAATGGCAACGGTTTCTGGCGCCAATGAATGCCAGTCAGTTGGCGCTACTAATCATCGCATGTGTAAACGCCGCTTAAAACTGGATTTAATCAACCAAATCTTAAAAAAATATATATGAAATAGGGATAGAAAAGACTGAAGAATATAATAGAATTGGAAAAATTGCCAATAATTAATATTAAATTGTCCAAAAACATCAATTTTTGACGAGTCTGAAGTGTTTGAGACTTGAGCCCTTAAGAATTGAAATCTCGTTGGCTTTATTGTTTTATCTCTTATTGCTAAAAAGTTATGATTTTTTAGAGAAAAGTGAATTTGTTAAGAAACATGTGTTGCGTTTTTTGTTATAACTTTCTTTTAACTTTATTTAATTGCAAAAATATTGACAGAATTATTTTTCTTAAGTGTTTTTATACAAATTTAAAAAAGGACATTGAATTTTGATTATTTCTCCAGATGTTATAAGCAAATAAAATTGTACTAGGTAAAATTTACCCATGTATAGGGTTTACGTAAGTTTTGAACATTTAGGGTTCTAAGGTTAAAATACATTTTTGAAGATTTCTCTAAAACAATGCAACCAGATATATTAATATTTAAAGAGTTTATGACTTTTTTATTTTTTATAAAAATTTTATTGCTTATAATTTATAACTTCTGCAAAATAACATTTCGGACAAAAAGAAATACGTGTCTTCTCCCTATTAAAAAAAATCACGTCACGAAATCACGTCATGAAATTACATCACGAAATCACGTAACGAAATTACGTAATTAATGACATAATTAATCACGTAATTTAAAAATTACGTAATGCTGAGAGACACATTTTTTTCTGAAATCTGGATAAAGTTATATAGGAACTACAAAGTTTGTTTAATTGCTTCTTCGTCGTAACTTATGCATGTAAAACATGATTTAAGCATAATAAGTGGTTCTAGGGTTGTGTGGGGTGATGTGCAACATGAGGTGATGATGTGCAACGTTTCCGAATCCTGGTCTGCATGTCGACATTTGACAGAACCGCATACTGTCATCTATTTGTGTCAATAGTACCTTGTTTTAGATAAATAACTCGCGAGATGGCACGCACCCTGGTTTGCTGTACGAAAAGCGAGTTAAATTTCTCGAGCTTAATGTAATTTTCGCTTTTCACATTCATAGTGATTTCGTGAATTGGTTTTAGGTCATCTTATAGGAAAATATTTTTATATTGTTAGTTTAGTACTTTTGATAATCCACAGCGATTTTGTGATTTTCTTACGTTGTGTTGGTGTCACGCCAGTCCGCGCAAAATAGCGTGTTTGGGGTTATGTGCAACACTTTTTTGGGGGTGATGTGCAACACTCATTTTTTGCTAGTTTATCGCTATTTTACGATGGAACATGTGTATATGAAGTGTTTTAATGCATTTTTCAATGTGTTTAGTCATTATGCCACGAAAGTATAAAAATAAGGGTATCGCTGTTCCGGTCAATTGCGAGCTAATTTGGGCAGCAATAAAATTGCTGAAAGGCGATCATCCGGTTGCGTTTTTTTTTTCATTATATTAATTTTTAAGCGATAAATAAATAAGAAATCAAATAAAAAATGAATTTTTTTTGTGAAATTTCCATTTGTCAGAGGTCGATTACAATACAGTGAAATTTTTTGTTTATCAGATTTCGATTAATTTGTATTTAAGAAGCCCAAATTTAACATTTAAGTCGATTGATGTCGATATTCATGCATTTTTTACCTTAATTTTACCTGTGTTGCACATCACCCCAAGAAAATTTGAAAATGCTAAAACAGACGTTTTTTTGAAAACTCGAAAAATTTTTAGGAAAAATTTAAAATTTTGAAAATCTAATCACGCAAAATTGTAGTATTTTCCTTCCTCTACATTATACAGCCATGATATATTCAAGAATTTGATTTTTGGATATGTTTTCCGAGCAACGCGTGAACGTGTTGCACATCACCCCACATAACCCTAAATAAAAAATCAATTCTGTATATTAATTATATTGTCTATAATTTTATTTTTATGAGTCAACTTTTTAAGTATATAAGCGAGTATAAAAGTGCATAAGTATAAGTATATAAGCGAGTATAAAAGTGCATAAGTATAAGTATATAAGTGAGTATATCAAATATAATAATATAATAAAATAAATAGCATATATAACATAGACAACTTAGATATACGTAATGTTATGGTAACGTTAACAAGGTTAACTCATTTTAACATTGGTAATATGGTAACACTAAACTTAATCACTATCCGATTATGATTCACTGGAATTTGAATCACTGCTACTTTGTGAAGAACTTGATGAATTGGGCGATGTTGGGCGTCAATGACGTTTTCTTTGTTTTTTTCTTCTGCAAACATTTTTAACATTATTATTATTAAGGTGTTTTTAATTTTTTAATAGTAACTTTTAGAATATATTGTTTTCTAATTTTTTGTATTTATTTGTTGAAAGACTTTGTTTTAAAGAATCTAGGATGTTAAGATCTAGCATGTTAATTAAAAATGTTTATTATTTTTTATAATCATCTATGCTAACAAATGTTTAAAATTATTAAAATTTTTTATTTAATTTAATATCTTATATTTTACATGTAAACACAACTATATTACAAATTATTTTTTTAAGTATTTTTTTACTGTTAAAGAGTTCTTTAACTGTGTATAAAGTAAAGAGAAAAATATGTTATTAATAGAAATTATTAATAGAAAAAGTACTATACTTTAAAGATTAATTCCAATAAGTTACTTGTTTTTATAAATTTTTATGAACATATATCAATCTATAAACGCATATTTTTCATTAAAAAATACAAAAAAATATTACCTTTAAACATATAAAAATTATTTGTCTATTGTTGTTTAAAAAGTATTGACAAACACAGCAGGTATGACGAGAATTTTTTAATAGGTAAACGATAGAAAGAGAGTTCCTTTTAAGAAAATTTCATCTTTATTGTATGTAGTTCTTTCTAAAAATATGCCAACGTAAAACAAATTGATATGAACTAAAGAGTTTTTACGTAAATATAAACAAACAAATCAGTAATCAGTCCTGAAGATAGAATAGAGAATAAATTAAAAAGAGTCAGATTTTACAGGACGGAATCAAAGTATCTAAATTACTGACTGAAAATAAGAGTCCGAAACGTATTTAAATGTAATGCTGCTGACGAAAAAGAGAAAGATAGAAAAATGAAAAAGGGGGGCCTCTCTGCATGAATGTCTATCGGATTGGTTCTTGGGCTAGAATTTTAGGCCACAAGAACAAAATGCAGATCTCAGATCTGAAAACGAGAATGAACCTAGCAGAGGTCCTTGTACTTTGACGACCAATGTCGATCTTCAATATGGCGTCTTAAGATTCGGACTCTATCAAAGGCCCCGCTCATGGGATTAGATCTCTCGCCTCGATCTTCCCTCACGGACGCTAGTCGTTGCAGCTCTCCTTTTCCTGCTGATGAGTCCACTCGTTGGTCATCTGAATCTCGCTCGGTCAGAGTCCAAAACCTTTGCAGTTGTCAAGATGAATCCGAAAGAGGGGCAGAGAATCGACTTGTCCGAAAGATCGCAAGCAACTGCGGCCATGACACCTGAGCGCTCGAGGAGCGCTCCCACCTTGTTCAGGACAAGAGAAGAAGGAGGTGGGAGCGCTCAGGTGTCATACATAACATACAAGCAACAAGCGAAATATATTAATATTATTCAAGCATTGAGTGAAAGAGAGTCGAACATGACGAGATAGAACTGTGCTACCGGAATTACCACTGAAGGTCTTTCAATGTTTATGTTTTCCATTTCAGTCGCTCATGCAAATTCCACATACTATTATTCCTCTAACCGTTACAATCCGAACAGTTTCTCATCATGCTCGGCTTTACAAATAAATTCCTCAGAATTTCAGAATCTCTTGAATTGCTCACAGAATTTTACAATTTACAAATATATTCAATTTATTACCGACGTCGCTCCACGTTGGGCGCCAAATGAGACTGGCGTTATTTTTCTGACTACAAATTTAACGAATAATGCCGACACCTGGCGCGGCCTGGGTCAATGGCTGCCAGGGCTCTAAGTTTTGACGAAATTACCTTAATTAATTGGGCGCCAGTTAGTTTTATGAGAACTAACAAACTCATATCCCGTATTTAATTCTCCTAATATTCGGTAATCGGCTAGCGATTTCAAGCTTTAATCATGAGACAACACAAGGGGAGTTCCGTCGGGAGACCCAAGGAATATTGTGGAAGTCAAAAGAAATCAGAGAGATAATCAAGCGATATATGAGTGTATTGAAATAATTTGACTTACGTTACAATTACGCCGCTATTCGTCACAAAACGGCCCACACAACTCGTTCACAATCATTAGACGTACGCCGTCTACACAAGTATATTAACCAATTCATATCGTCGAATCTACTCGTAACAATGATTCTTAACCGGCAAACAACTGATCGTTATACATTATCGGATTACATTATAATTTACGCAGGACTGATCCCGCCGAAGGCCGACGGAAGAGTCGCCGAGATCTCTCGGTCGTTCCGCTACCACGCGCCCACCCCCTTCGATCCTATCAATCGTTGCGGATCGATATATTTTGTCACATGCGGCTACGCTATTGGCTCTCCGTCTCGACGGTTTACAGGGTTCGGCGTTCGTGCCGCGCGGGCAACAGAGAATGTACAGTCGGTATTTCATAAATTTTGTCGGATCGATTGTTACATCGAGCATCGATGTCGAGGGAAAGGATTTAAACATCGAGTGTCGATGTCGAGGAAAGGGTTTTAATTTTCCTGTCACAACTTATACTTATGCACTTTTATGCTCACTTACTTATATACTTAAAAAGTTGACTCATAAAAATAAAATTATAGACAATATAATTAATATACAGTATTGATTTTTTATTTAGAACCACTTATTTTGCTTAAATCATGTCGTTTTACATGCATAAGTTACGACGAAGAAGCAATTAAACAAACTTTGTAGTTCCTATATAACTTTATCCAGATTTCAGAAAAAAATGTGTTTCTCAGCATTACGTAATTTTTAAAATTACGTACCGATTTGGAACAATCCGTTACGTGATTAATTATGTCATTAATTACGTAATTTCGTTACGTGATTTTGTGGTGTAATTTCATGACGTGATTTCGTGACGTGATTTTTTTCAGTAGAGCTTATTTTATGTATATTTTATTCAAAAAAAGTTTTAATCGGTTTAAAAAGTACGAAATCATTTCTTGTTTAATGGAATTGACGTGGAATTGACTATGTAGATATGTATAATATTTATATATGTATGTACACATATGTATATATTTCTTTTTTCAAAATAGTGACCATCTGAACTTACACAACAATTGAAGTGCTTTTAAGGAACCTATTAAATATAAAAATAAAAATAATAACCACGTTCGTATGAATATAAAAATTAGAAAGAAAAAGGCCAATAATCGATCATTAGTAGATGTTAAACCATATAATTCATTAACATATGTACAAAGAACGGAACGTGATTTGTACATATGTTTTGATTTCACCGAGTCTTCTTCAGCCGCAGTATAAAATATCATAAGTTAACATAAATTATGTATATTCGTCGTAGTTACAAAAATATAAAATTCTTAAACTTATAGAGCCACATCACCGTTCGAGAGCCTAACGAATACATACTGAGTTTTTGTCGTTGCATCTACGAAGTCAAAACCGGAGATAAAATGTAGTCAGCGAAATTACATAATTAATTCCTCGTTCGGTGGCGAGAATAAATCGGGTCCAGTCCATAAGAAGTGTTGTTTTTGTCAGGTTGTATGGTCAAAGTATAAAAAGGATTGTCTGAAAGGAGATCATGTGTAACTGAATTAATTGTCGTAAGTATAAAATTCGTTAAAACTTACATGTATCTGTCAGGACGTGTAATTTGCGATGTAATGCTCTTTCTCGTGTTACGGATGTCAAATGACTGCGCGGATTGTCGGGACGAACAGAGTTGTAAACAAAACAATGTATACATAGACCGAAAATTAGTTGAAGTTCTTGTTATTGGCTAGCTCGTCAAGTACACTAAAATATGAGTCATTGAGAAATTTTGTGTCTGTATTAGAATTGATCCCGTTTTTTTGTTCCTTGATGTGTAGCATCTCTGATATAAGTCTCTTATAAAAATTTGGTTCAAAATCGAGTATCGCTATATTGTCCCAGTCGAAAGCGTGATTGAATTTTGTAATGTGCTCGGAAATCACAGAATGCCTCGATAGATCCGTTTTTATGTTATTTTTGTGTTTGTTTAATCTAGTTTTAAGTTGTCGCTTTGTCTGTCCTACGTAAGAAGCACTGCAATCTTTACACGAAATTTTGTAAATTACATTATTGTTCAAACTTCCGGGATTTTTGTCTTTTTGTGCCTTAACGAACCTGCCAAAATTATTTAATACTCTGTATCCTACCATATGTTCAGCGTTGTTAAGTAAATGAGCAATTTTGTTAGATATGTTTTTTATAAACGGGATGACTATGAATTTTTTACTCTGTAGCGTGTGTTCGCTATGTTGACTTGATGATTCAATTTCATTTGTGTGTCTAAGTTTACTGTTAAGCAGATATTTTAATCTCAGCTTGACTTTTCTGAAGATTAATTCAAGAGGGTACCCATTATTCAGTAAAAAGTTGATGATTATTACCAAATTTTTTGTGTGGTACATGGGGTGAGACAGTAGGATAGCTCTGTCCACTAAGCTGAATATAAGTAATAGTTATCAAAAGACTAAAGTTTACTGTGGAATATGAGGTCGATCGCGGCTTGAACTTCTTAGATCTGTCTCTGCACGTTATTGAGAATACTTTATACATAGATTGGTATCAAAAGAAAATGTCCTCTGGTAGATACCTTTCTTACTACTCGGGTCACCCGGATTGTCACAAAATGGATATAAAAATGTCTACGATATCCTGTATTTTATCAGAGGGTGCTGCCATTATTATGTCATCAACATAACGACGATAGAAAGTCAATGCTAATCCAATCAATCTCAGTGATGTTTCCTCTAGGTCTTGCATCACGACGTCAGCAACGATCGGGGATAATGGCGATCCCATTGGTGCACCATAGGTTTGCCTGTATATCACGTTATTAAAAGTAAAATATGTGGACGTTAAAACAAACTCGAGAGTTAGTAAAAATTCTTTTTTCGGTATTTTTGTTATTTTACTTATGTGATGCCAACGGTTACCAACCCCTTGATTGCAAGATCCAGAGGAACATTGGTGAACAAAGACGTTACATCTAATGAGACCAGGACATCCGAATTGGAGATTTTTTTTGTTGGAAAGTTCTCTGTACAAATCGAAACTGTTATCTACGTGACCAACCGCATGGGGAATGCCTTCCGAGATTATATCATTCAGATATCTTGCGAAGGCATATAAAGCTGTGTTTACGGATGAGACTATATAATTCTAAAAGGGTGATTCTCTTTATGAATCTTCGGGAGACCATAGGTTTTAGGTAGGAGAGAATCGCTAGACCGGAGTTTATACAAATCTTGTTTAGAAATGTAATCCTTCTGGTGCCATATCTTTAATAAGTTGTTCAACTTATTTTCTATTTGTTTGGCCGGATTCTTGGTGACCACCGTGTACGTATTGGTATCATTTAGCATGTTTTCAATTTTTTGTACATACATGTTTTTATTTAAAGCTACTGTGACATTACCTTTGTCACTCCTTGTGAAAATAATATCGTCATTTTCAGTACGGAACCGTTGGGTCTTTTTTGCATTAAAAATAATTTATTGCTGATTGTATCACTACTCGGATTCGTATGTAAAAAATTATGGAATTGTGGGATGACAAGATTACGTATTTTAGTAAGATTTTTTATGTTGTGGTGTCTAGTATTGCCTTCGATGTCCTTGATAAATTCATGGATAGCTTTCTTTTTATTATGGTTCAACGGCAGGCAAAACTTGCCTCCAAGTTGTAATAGGTTTGTGACCTCAGAGTCAGAAAGAATTTTCTTGTTAGACAAATTAGTGAACCATTTATCGTTCGTGTTATCTAAAATATTATTGTTGATTGTAAATTTATTCGGATCGACATACGTTTCAATTATGGACTCATTCGATTTTATGCCTGCAGTGTTATTTATGAACCGTATATTCTCTGGGTTAGAGTTATCAAGGATACAAAAATATTTAATTGGATTGATTTTCTTAGGTTCGTTTTGAAAAGTTATTTCTAGTAGCCACTCAAATTTCTTTTTGTTGGATAAGTATAATCTATGTTGAAGATTCATAAAGGGAGAACTATGGTGTTCGGTGATCTCGTTCCATACGTGCCAAGGCAAAACATTCGAAAGTCTATTAGATAAAAAAGCAATTTCCCCATACAGGTAATCTAACACTCTATGTAAGTCGAAGATCTCGATCTGTAACGCTTTTTTTCTAAATAATTTGTTGAGAAAACTCTCTAGTTTATTAAGTGATTTTAGATGATGAAGTACGAGTGTATTCGTTAGGCTCTCGAACAGTGATGTGGCTCTATAGTTTAAGAATTTTATATTTTTGTAACTACGACGAATATACATGTTAATGAAATAAAATGAAACATGAAATTTATGTTAACTTATGATACTACGGCTGAAAAAGACTCGGTGAAGTCGAAACGTTCCGTTCTTTGTACATATGTTAATTAATTATATGGTTTAACATCTACTAATGCTCGATTATTGGCCTTTTTTTTTAATTTCTATTAAATATACTTTCTAAAATATTAATAATTATAACTATGCCTTTAAAGAATTTCAGATAAATTATATTTATGGAAATGGCAATACCGAGATATTTTGTATATTCTAACAGAATTTAAAAAATTATGCGATCTATATAAAATATATATAAAATTGTAAAATATAAATATCATTCATAATAAAATACACATATAAAAATACAATATTACAAGAGAAAATTTTTCTAAGAGCATTTTATTGATTTACAATACGATGCTGTATAATGTAGACATTTATCTGAAGAAACAAACTTTTATTAATATGAATAGAATAGATATTTCTTATATCGTTATATTGAAATAATAGATTCATTATTCGTATAGATTTAGATATTTAAAACTTAGATGAAGTCCTTCCAGAGACATGTGAGGAGATCGAGAGACTTGTCGCACATATCTGGTTTTGTTTTAACTGTAATAATAATATAAAATATATATTAATTAATAATTATTATTTGCATATTATTTTTATTTATTATGTAGATTATATACAAGGTAAGTCACTATTTTCACTTCCGATAACTTTGTAACTATTGTTGCTATAAAAATTAGTTTAAACGATTTTGATACATATATGTATGTGTATTTATCAGAAACTCTAACATAGGATATGCATTTTATTATTGAACATCCTAAATATTTTAATTGTTCTACATTTTTTATAAGATTTATCTTATTATGTATAAATATATATTAAAATCTGTTTCTTATTGTTAGTTGTTTTGATCGATTTTGATCATCGTGATCCCTCTGCATATATTTGTGCGTCAGGTATATAAGATCTACAATTTAACACCAATTTCGAATGGCTTATTCTACAGAGAAGGGTGTTCATGGCAAGATATACTCTCGGTGGGGTTATATCTCTCTTTTGAGATATGGCAATCGAATAAAAACTAATGATTTTTTTATCAGATTTGAACACAGATTTTCCATTTATTAGAGCAGCGTACATCTCTCTGCGCCACGATCGTCACGCATATCAAAATAAGGTCAAACAAATTTTACTATTTTACTAGATATTTAATGTACGTTTTATGTTAAAATGTGTCAGAAAGAAGCATGAGCTATCTAAGGAGATACAAGGTGTCTCGTAATAAGATGTCTATAGTTTGATTACATGTTTTTGGGATTATTTTGAGTAAAGAAGTTTAAATCAACATAGGCTCAAATTGCAATACTTTCTCAATAAAATCAGAACTTCCAAATTATAATTTTGTTGTGTTATTGTGATTTAATTGCAATGTTGTTTTAAGGAATATAGCACATTCTGAATTAAGTGTCATATTTAAAGCTCGAAATGACCACCATTGTCGAGACACCTTTGAGCTCTTTCTACTGTAAAAGAACTGATGATTGCTCTCATTACAACATCGCCATCATGCGATGAAACCGTTGCAATTTGGACCCATGTTGATTTGAACTTCTTTACTCAAAATAATTTCAGAGACACTTAGTCAAGCTATGGATATCCCATTACGGGATACCCTGTAAGTATAAGTATATATGCACATATACTTGCCTTGTTCAACGCAACGGTCCACAGTTGCATATATTTTAGCTTGAGTACCGGGATTTAGGTGAGCATGTGCCGATTTGCCATAGAGCTTGTCCTTCTGAATCTCCGAGTCAACAATCTATAATTGTAAAAAGAAATAGTAATTATAAGTCGATATTTAAAATTCTTGTATATTCTAGATAACATCTTAAATTTAAAACGAGGATTATTATTATAGTCAAAAAGTGCGAGTGAAGAATAGAGGAAGTTTTGGTAATTTGAACCATGAGGGCAAGTTGAACCATTACGATATCTAGATTATTAAATAATTAAAATTGACGATTTGGTGTGTGTATCGCTTACAGCGTAAGGTTAGTATATATAAACTTTTATTTTGCAGTTAATCTACTTTACAGATTCTTAGTCGCCTTCTGTTGCATGTAAAACTAAGATAGAACTTTAGTGCAGTCTATTTAGCAAGTGTCATATAGTGTACACTTCTATTGTGTACGATAAAAAGGTAAAAATAGCGATATTAGAAAATTTTGAGATAGTTTATATAATACTTTTTATAAATATTGCATTTTATATTCTATTGTTTCTTTCTTTCAGAAATAATAATATTATAATGAGCATACATTATAAGTATATATTATTATAAGTAAAAGTTTTAAACATGTTATTATATTTGTATGACATTGTTACAAAGAGCACCAAAATTAGAGTTTGTAATATATTAGAATAAAACAAATATATAATAATATATAGATAATAATTTTTATAGACTATTTTATTTATACGATTATATGATTTATTAATACGCTTTAAAATACGATAAAAATTAATTTCTTGCAAGATTAATAAAGTGGTTCACGACATGGTTCAAATTACCCTACAAAAATATACCTTCAAAAATTTTGTTATAATATTAAATTCACTATAAATAAACGAAATTTGTTAGAAACACGTTGTAACAAATATTTGGCATTATAACTCAGTGAAAACAAAGTTCAGTTATCTTTAACAGTTTTTAAGTTATCTTGAAAAAGGCTTACGGTGTGTGATTCAAATAAAATTTTTCACATTTAGACTTTGCGTCGCAATATCTTCGCTCGTACGGCACGTAACGGAAAATATTATAGGAGATACCTCCCCCCCCCCAATCCGACCCAAGCTATCGATCAAGTCTACTTAAAACTTGATCCGTTCACTCGTTATATGAGATCTCAAAATCTCGAGCATTCGCAAATCGTCGCGTCGCATAAAAAAGTCACGGTCGGTCTCGCTCCGCGTGTACTTGGCGCGAGACATTACCGTGTCTCTTGATTACCCGAACTTCCTCTAAAAACTAGACAAATGGTAATTTTTTACCAGTTTCATGCTAGTATAATATGTACACTATTTCTTGTGCGCGACTTCGTAATAGCGACAGACTTCTCAGATTACATTGTTTACGTTTACGCGATCACGCGTAACTTCTTATCTCGGTGACATACATGTACATATATACGGGCTTCGTAATTATACTAGTCCATATTCAATGCCATTTATGTATATACAAGATATTTGCAAACAAAAAGTTACATATCGTACATATACGTCGTTTGCAGCTAAAGAATTAATACCACGATATAATCTATTAATCAATGATGAAACACATACATTATTATCAAGTAAAGACCGTTGGGACATATTGACATCTTTGATAACAATTCAGAAACAATTCAGAGTGCAATTTCATCGTTGATTAATAGACTATGTTGTTAATATTAACAGATAGTGCAGTTTAAAACACGTAAGGAAAACAATAAATAATGTATTCTTTATTTTTGATAATTAATTTCAACTTTTGCTTTTAAATTCTTTTTAAATAATTGATGTGTAATTATATAATTAATACTTGCCTGGCCTCGTTTTCGTAATATGCACAACGTGAAGCATCCGTTTTTCCTTGCCTTTTCTTGATTTTCTGGATTTTTATAAGATCCATCTTTTATTTCCGCGTTTGTAATCAAATTAGCTAGAAAATAATTAATTATTGTTATTATAAATTTTTTTTGTAAAAAAATTAATGTTTACTTTAATGTATTTTATTTTATTGTAACTATTTTATTTTAATTATTGTTATGTAAATTTATTTATATTGTTTTTAAATTATATTTTTTATAACGTTTTTAAAGTTACTTATTTTGATTTATATTATAAAAAATATTTACTAAATATAAAAAATAATCGAGATAGCTATATACCAAATACCAAAATATTTTTAAATAAATATGTAAATAAATTTAAATAAATATGTAAGTAAATCAATTTAAGAAATTTTAAGAGATTTTACTTTCCGCTAGATTTGCGTTGTTATAGCATTCTTGCAAATCTGCAGTGGATAATACTCCACCATGTAAAGCTATATCCGCAATAGTGTCTGCATAAACCACAATCTGAAATCAATATTGTTATATAAACTACACACACAAAGCCTGCAATAAAAATATAGTTTAAATATAACAATTTTATAAAAATCGTATATATGATAATACATATTTCTGAATATTAAATTCTGATAAAAATATATATTTATCTATAGGTATCACTTTTATAAATATGTAAGTTATAAGTATTATATTATAAGTGTATATAAATATTTTACATATATTTTATATTTTTAACAAATGAGAATTACACAGTGTCCAACAAATTCGCGAACTACGTCTATTAAATAAGAACATTTGTGCTAGGAAGATTATATAGACTCCTAAATAATAAAAAAAGTCGTACGTATTGTTCCTATTTAATAAGTAATAGTAACATGTGTTCGTGAACTTATTAGACATATTGTGTATGTGCTAAACAATTTTTTACGATTTTCAATTCTTTCTTTCTTAACAGTACCTATATTAGTTTAAAAGGAGCTTGCAAAGAAAATCATTTTAATTATAACTAGATTTTTCGCCCGCGCTTCGCGCGGGCTCAAAATCTATTCCCCTTTCCCCAAACTCACTCATTAATTAGGAGCACCTTTGATATTCTTTCTCCTCAAACTCTAACCTACATCTCTTTGAATTTTTTTTTTTTAAATAAAAAATAATAGATAATATAATAGATGCAGATTAGCATATTGTCAAATATTTCAAAAACGTATAATCCCTTATATTAAAATCTTTAAATTTTATTTTTGCTCGTGCCTCGCGCGTTTTTACCCACCGTTGATCCACCATTATTAACTCTCTTCTATTTTTTTTTCTTTTATTTTCTTTTTTTGAAATCATCGAAAAATTAGAAAAATTTGGCACTGGTTTCAAGAAAATCAATTCTTAATAAAAAATTATCCATTAATAAAAAAATAAACTTATCCTCCAAAAATTAAAAAAATTTTGACTCCTATCTATACTATTATATAAAATCCTTACGGGTGGTGTATGTTTAAACGTTAATAACTTAAAAACTTTTGGACCGAATTTTTATCACAAGTATATGAAATAGGGGTAGAATTTTCCGGGGAGTGCTATAGAGTGTATAGTTTTTTGTTACCAATTTTCTGGAAACCGATTTTTTTACTTCTTTATTTTTTAAATATAAAAGAAATTAAAGAAATCGGTTTCCAGAAAATAGATAACGAAAAACTACACACTCTATAGCACTCCCCGGAAAATTCTACCCCTATTTTATATGGTTTTAATACAAATTCGGTCTAATAGTTTTTAAGTTAAAAACGTTCAAACATACACCATCCGTAAGAATTAAAAAAATTAAAAAAAGAAACGTTATTAACTTAAAAACTATTGGACCGAATTTGTATTAAAACCATATAAAATAGGGGTAGAATTTTTCGGCGAGTGCTATAGAGTGTATAGTTTTCCGTTATCTATTTTCTGGAAACCGATTATTTTAATTTTTTTAATTCTTACATGTGTGGTGTATGTTTGAACGTTTTTAACTTAAAAACTATTAGACCGAATTTGTATTAAAACCATATAAAATAGAGGTATAATTTCCCGGGGAGTGCTATAGGGTGTATAGTTTTTCGTTACCGATCTTCTGGAAACCGGTTTTTCTAATTTCTTCAATTTTTCGTGAAATAATTGACGGAATCTCAAAGAATTGTATATAAAACAGGGTTAAAATTTTCCGGGGAGTGCCATAAAGTGTATAATTTTTTGTTACCGATCTCTTTGGAAGCCGGTTCCGAAATTTTTTCAATTTTTCGGGAATTTATTGACCGAATCTTAAAGAATTGTATATGAAATAGGGGTAGAATTTTACGGGGAGCGCCATGATGTGTACAGTTTTTGTTACCGATCTTTTTGAAAACCGGTTTTTTTTTTAATTTTTCCAATTTTTCAGGAAATAATTGATTGAATCTCAAAGAATTATACATGAAGTAGGGGTAGAATTTCCCGGGAAATGCTATAAAATGTTACTATTTTTTGTTACCGATCTTTTTGGAAACCGGTTTCAAATAACCGAATCTCAAAGAATTGTACATAAAGTAGGGGTTAAATTTCCCGGGGAGTGCTATAAAGTATATAATTTTTCGTTACCGATCTTTTTGGAAACGGGTATCAGAAGTTTGACAAATTTTTGAGGAAATAATTGATTGAATTTTAAAGAATTGTATATAAAACAGGGGTAGAATTTCCCGGGTAGTGCTATAAGCTGTATAGTCTTTCGTTACCGATCTTTTTGGGAACCGGTATCTTTTTGGAAATCGGTTACAAAATTTTTCCAATTTTTTAAAAAAGAATTGAGTGAATCTTAAAGAATTGTATACGACGGAATTGAACTTCAGTGGATAAAAAAGTAATATTTTTCAATTTATAGCATTTTAGAGAGAGAGAAAGAGAGAGAGAGAGTGAGAGGGGGGAGGGAGAGGAAGAAGGATAGGGAAAGGGAAAGAGGGAGTGAGGGAGAGAGAGATAGAGGGAAAGGGAGAGGAAGAGAGAGAAAGAGAGAGAGAGAGAGACTATTTGCGTGTCTTAATACACATGTCCTCCGGGGCGAAGCCCGGGTAACCAGCTAGTTTCATATATAATTCTTTAAGATTTGGTTAATTAATTCCCGAAAAATTGGAAAAATTTTGTAACCGGTTCCCAAAAAAATCGGTAACAAAAAATTATACACTTTATAGCAAACCCCAGGAAATTCTACCTTTATTTCATATACAATTTTTTGAAATTCGATCAATTAACTCCCGAGAAATTTGAAAAATTTTGTAACCGGTTTCCACAAAAATCGGTAACGAAAAATTATCTATAAAAATTATCCATAAAAAAAATTTAGTTTGATATCTCAAAATTTACGGAAATTGGAGCAGAAATCGGAAACCTTTTTATTATTAGCAATTTTTCTATAAACTCATCGTAGCCATCATGAAAAAATTAGAAAATTTTGAAACCGGTTTCCAAAAAATTGATTGTGAAAAATTATACACATCTTTGCCATCCCCGAAAAATTAGAAAAATTTGGGCATTGTTTTTAAGAAAGTAACGAAAAATTATCTTTAAAAAAATTTAGCTAATATCTCAAAATTTGAGGAAATTAGAACAATCACGTACCTACATTTTTTTAAACAAAAATCAAAAACCTTTTTAGAAAAATTGGAAAAACTTCGTAACCGGTTTCAAGAAAATCAATTCATTAATGAAAAATTATCCATTAATAAAAAATTAAACTTATCCTCCAACAATATTAAAAAAATTTTGACACGACTGCTATTTCATATATAAATCTTTAAGATTTGGTCAATTAATTCCCGAAAAATTTCAAAAAATTTGTAACCGGTTTCCAAAAAAATCGGTAACAAAAAATTATACATTTTATAGCAATTTCGGGGAAATTCTACCTTTATTTCATATGTAATTCTTTAAGATTCAATTATTTTCCGAGAAATTGGAAAAATTTTGTAACTGGTTTCCAAAAAGATCGGTAACGAAAAATAATACACTTTATATCACTCCCCAGAAAATTCTACCTCTATTTCATATACAATTGTTTGAGATTCGGTCAATTAATTTCCGAAAAATTGGAAAATTTTCTGATACCAATTTCCCCAAAAATCGGTAACGAAAAATTATACACTTTATGGCAATCCCCGGGAAATTCTACCCCTACTTCATATAATTTTTTAAGATTTGGTCAATTAATTTCCGAAAAATTGAAATAATTTTGTAACCGGCTTTCAAAAAGATCGGTAACAAAAAATTATACACTTTATAGCACTCCCCGGAAAATTCTACCCCTGTTTCATACTTTTAAATTCAGTCAATTATTTCTCGAAAAATTAGAAGAATTAGAAAAATCGGTTTCCAGAAAATCGGTAGCAAAAAAATGGCCACGACATTTTCATCCCCGGGAAATTCTACCCCTGTTTCATATACTTTTAGTAAAAATTCGGTCCACTAACGAATGAGTAGTTCGCGTACATACAGACAGACAGCTAGACAGACAGACAGACGTGACTTATATATATAGATATTTTGCAGGAAAGTGTATATTTGTTCCGCCAATAAGTGATTAACGAGAAAAACTCTATTTTTAATCGCCAACATTTGGTCGGATTAATCGTCACGTTTTGACCATGGGTTTTGGTCTTTTCTAAATTGATATAATCTTTGAAACTTATGTATAAGCATCTTATTTTTATTAAATTAAATTATTAAATTTATTACGAAAAATACTACCTCAGCCAGGATTCGAACAACCTGGAACTTCCCTCATTCCGTGTAGGGCGTCGTACCAATTCGACCACTGAGACATGTGGTAATATTTTTTGCAATAACACATCTTAAAATGAATAATACTAAGATGGAAACACCGATTTTTAAGTCAACAGTGTATAATCACAGAAAAGTGTATATTTGTTCCGCCAATAAGTGATTAATGAGAAAAACTCTATTTTTAATCGACAACATTTGGCAATGTCGTGTATAATATTTTGATAAGTGTAATTTCAGTGAAGCAAACTATAATCTTTTACTTGTCAAATTAAAAATGTTTACAAGAAATCGATTAGACATACAAAAACGAGAAAGTACGCGACGACTGAATAAGTTAAAAGTAAAGTATAAGCAAAACACTCGCGTTCAATCACAATCACTTGTATTCTAGTTTTTCTTTTAGTATTTATTTTTGTTAATGATAGGTAGATAGAAAAATGTTTAAAATTAAATATCAATAGCATTTATTCCGTAATTGATTATAAAATATAAAAATTTGTTTAATGTTTATACATCAATAACTTGAATATACATCCTTAATTTTTTTATTGAATATTATTTTAATTTTCGTAAAATAACAATAATTCAATTACAATATTAATATTCAATAACAATGTAATTATAACTAACTAGCATGCCCCGCCGGGCTTCGCCCCGGAGAACATGTGTATTAAGACACGCAAATAGTCTCTCTCTCTCTCTTTCTCTCTCTCTCTCTCTCTCTCTCTCTCTCTCTCTCTCTCTCTCTCTCTCTCTCTCTCTCTCTCTCTCTCTCTCTCCCTCTCTCTCTCTCTCTCTCTCTCTCTCTCTCTCTCTCTCTCTCTCTCTCTCTCTCTCTCTCTCTCTCTCTCTCTCTCTCTCTCTCTCTCTCTCTCTCTCTCAGCCCGGGACACCAGCTAATATTTAATATGTGAATTTAACAACTTATTTATTATTTACTCAAAAAGAATAAATACCGGGTCAAAAAATAACACCACAGGAAGATTTGATCAATTATTTTCCGAAAGCGACTTTCGATATTGATTAATTGATTAACATTTAACAATTTAGTCTCGAAAATTCTACCCCTGTTTTATTTAATATGTGAATTTAACAACTTATTTATTCTCTATTCAAAAAGAATAAATACCGGGTCAAAAAATAACACCACAGAAGATTCGATCAATTATTTTCCGAAAGCGACTTTCGATATTGATTAATTAATTAATATTTAACATGTGAATTTAACAACTTATTTAGTCTCGAAACTTCTACCCTTGTTTTATGTAAAATTCTTTACTATTATAATAAAAAAACAGTTTGTACCCTTTTTTTATTTGCTATGATCTCGGTAACAAAAAATTATGCACTTTATAGTTCTCCCTGGGAAATTCTACCCCTATTTCATATACTTTTAGTAAAAATTCGGTCAATTATTTCTCGAAAAATTAGAAAAATTAAAAAAACCGGTTTCCAGAAAATCGGTAAAAAAAACTATACACTCTACCTCTACACTCCCCGGGAAATTCTACCCCTATTTCATATACTTTTAATAAAAATTCGGTCAAATGGTTTTTAATTCGAAAAACTTCTGATACCGGTTTCCAAAAAAATCGATATTAAAAGTATATAAAATTTAATAAAAATTCGGTCAAATGATTTTTAATTTAAAAAATTTCAGTACCGGCTTCCAAAGAGATCGGTAACAAAAAATTATACACTTTATGGCACTCCCCGGAAAATTCAACCCCTGTTTTATATACAATTCTTTGAAATTCCGTCAATTATTTACCGAAAAATTGAAGAAATTAGAAAAACCGGTTTCCAGAAGATCGGTAACGAAAAACTATACACCCTATAGCACTCCCCGGGAAATTCTACCCCTATTTCATATACGTTTGGTAAAAATTCGGTCCATTGGTTTCCGAGATCATAGCGAACAAAAAAAATGCAAACCCTGTTGCTTTATAATAATAGTATAGATAATTAATAATTTAATCGCAATTACTTACAGCGGTCGCCATCAGGCAGACGGATAGCGCAAAGAATCTCATGATTTTTTTTTTCACTAATAAAACACTTTCGATGCACTCAGTGTCTCGTGAACTGATGATGGTACCCTGATGCAAACTTCTACTTATATATCTTCCATGCAAACGCTAAATACGGCAATCGACGACCAAGAGAAAGCGCTATAGGAAACTTACCGCTGATAATCGTTTGACATGCGCGCAGAAAAAATATAACAGGAAAAACCTTGGTATCCACGCGGTCGATGCACGAATCAAGGAAGATGCGCATTTATCGGGAATTTACGCCGCAATTTGCGTCATTCGGTTGTTTTAAAATATTACAATTTTTTTATAACAAAGGAAGATTGATTATCAAAACAACATATCAAATATTTGAGGTTTTATTTACATTTTGATCGGAATTTAAAAACTGAAGGCATATGTATAGGGTAATTTATGGTTTTTCGTTCAGCATTCTAGATTAGTATTAATTTGATATACATTTCAATTTTGTTATTTTATTATTTTTTAATAATTCAAACTCAGTAAGTTGGAAACATTTAGAAATTTCAGTGTTTTAAAACAATTAAAAAATTTTTTGTTTCAAAGTGTTTGAAAATTTTGAAGATATTATGAAATGTCGATTATTGGTTGTGATGTAAGAGTTTTGATTCAGTAATCAGCATTTTATCCTTAAACAATCTCAAATTATTACTAAATAAATTGGCGTTTAAAGAAAATTTTAAATTTAAATGAAGATTTTGAGTTTATAAGTTTTGCGTTTGAAGGTTTTTAATTGCCAGATTTCCTTGACCTAATTTATATTACATAACAATCTATAAAAATTGAATAAAAATGATCGTGAAGTAAACACGATGATCGCTATCTTTGAATCACAACGGGAATTCCCCTATTTTATCCTGTCTATACGACTTCGCATGACCCTGTTTATGAGTGAATTACGATAACTCTGTGTTCTCAAGATGTTGCATTTATCCAGATGATATTTGCAAAAATAACTCATAAAATATTGTTTTGTTTTTTGCAAAACATATACGGACAGATAAAAAAGATGATACGGACTCATCTTTTCAAAAATTATGCATTTGTTTTTCTTATCAACTAAATCTTTTTATGCCAAAGTAGCAAACAAAGATAATAAGTATGATTCATTCCGGATAAACTAGAATTATTTTAAATAATTTTTCAATTTGTTACCATAATGATAAAAAAAATAAACATTTATTGTTTGGTATATAATTGTCTACGTCTGATTCATATGAGAGACATCGCAATTGCAATTTATTTTGTACATAACATTTGTGTACAAAACAGACTTAGAGGCAGATTATCTTGATATGCTTTAATATAGTCACACATCTTATTGAGGCTAAAGTATGGCAGTCTCACATTCAGGTCTTTATAGTAATATTTTTATTCAGTTCAGATATTCGAGGAACATGAGGGATAATGAAAAAAGAGACACAGTCCTCCTCTGACTCATCTTTAGGTTTGTTCTTATTTGAATTCAAAAGTCATTGAAATTATTAAACTAAGTTATTTTATTTAACATTATTAACATGGTTTATAAGCAACAAGTTTTATTGTGAATCTATAGATTCTATAGAAATAGCGTTTTATTTCGTTTAAACCCCGATATCAGAAATTTCTCTTATATTATACTATACTACTGCATATATAATATATATAGAAATTATTATAATTATCTATAGGAAATATTATGGTTATCCAGACGACGTAATGTATCGTACAAATCTTCTTTTACTTACTGCCTCCTTCTTCATCCATTTGATTGTTGATTACGCAAAGCATTAAACCAAAAACTCTGTCATCCCGAGTCATTTTGTTATCTTCGTTCACTGGAATAATTAAAGCAATTATCAGCAATTATAGGCAAAATTATTAACAATATTATACAAAAATTATCCGCAAACTGTGTATTACATGATATAGTACAAAACATTATGTTCAAACCCCAGTAGCAAAGATGACGTCTGGAGACGTCTTATTGACGTCCAAGGACGTTATTAGGACGTCCTTAAGACTACTTTGCTACTTGGGAATTGGTATAAAAATATCAGCTTCTAATTTATAAAAATGTAGAACTGTAGAAAAGGGAATCCAATCTTTTAACCTTTAAAAGGTTTTAACCATCTTTCATTGTTTATTAAAAAATTATTGACAAATAAAGTTGAATATATAAACGTGTATCCTAATTCTACAATTTGAACTTTACTTTTAGTAAGTAAATATTACATTATTTGCATATTTACTTATTTAAATAAATGACTGGGGTACGGGAAAAGGCTCCGTCTTTCCTGTACCCCTATATTCCAAAATATTTATAATCTAACTTATAAACCTCCATTTTAAAATTAAACTCCAAATTCCAAATTAAAAATAGCTTTGCAAAACGTTGGTTTAGTGTCTGAGATATTTTATTCCGAAAACTCATTTGACATGAAAATTCCAGATAACTTTGGTCTCAGTATTTATGCAGTGACGTAATCACGTGATCAATCACCCTTTACATGTACAATCGCGTCGTTTGATGTAAGTTATAACAAAATCGAGAGAGAAAGAATTGAAACAGAGAAACAATTTGTATATTGTTTTAAGTTTACTTACGTAAATTGAGGCATTTTGTTAAACCTTCTTTATTTGAAGGTTTTGGTAGATCATTGTCTTTTTCGACACTTTCAATTAGCTTATCTACAACCAACGTACCATCTTCTTTTATCTAAAATGAACGAAAGAAACACAGGACATCATAACTTGTTCTATATTGTCTGATATAAACTTATAGGAGAACTCGGGAGATAACGGGTCCACGGGGCATAATGGATTATGGTTCGATATCTTTTTACAGAAATGCTGCCATGATGAAATGTTTCGAAATTATTACACTTGTCTCTAACCGCGTGTTGTTATCAGTTTTCATATTACTTTTAACTAAAAGATGCTACAAATTGACTTGTTTAATGCGTTCGCTGTGCTCTCCGCGACTGACAATGAGTTGCAGTTTCTTTGATATACATTTGCATAAAATAAATAATGATAAAATTCTACTTTTTATTATTGTAAATACATGTACATTCGTTATTAAATAATTTTTTCTTGTTGATTTAGTAAAGTATCTGTGTAAATATCGATTATCTGTAGTGATTTATTTCAAAGAATATTTTGGTACAAGACCAAGAGTTTATTTATTTATTTTTAATATGTTTCAAACTTTTTTAGACCCCTTAGCATTTTCATTATGTCCCGGATTCCTTTAGGTCTAGATTTATACATTTAATAGACTGACTGTGAGCATTTCCATTAGAAAGCTAAAGCCAAGCTCGAAGGATAAAGAAAGCACCAGGGTTTATATTTCTTTTATATCAACATATTTCTACATCCTTTGAGCTTGGCTCCAATGGGAATGCTCAGTCTGTTATATAAGTCTATGCATAAAGTTAATCAAAATTGAGTAGAATAATGGCAATTTAATCTTTTAAACGTAAATAAAGTAGATATGCGTTACTTATTTACATCTTTAAAAAATAAATTATTACCATTGTTCTACTCAATTTTGAGTAAGCTTATATTAGACAATATATTATATTATATGTTATAATTTAATATTATATATTATATGTTATTGAGAATATGTTTATTATTATGTATTGTTTTTATTTTTTTTATTATATATTATTTTATGCACATATTTTGTTTTGTTTTGACGTACACATTGATGAATAAATTCATATTTGTTAATGTGTATGTTTTCTATGATTAATTGTATCTGTAATATGTTCTAAGTTTTTGAAACATTGAACTGACATTCTATAGCATGAGAAAAATATAAAGTTTAAATATGAAAATTTCAGTTAATTTTCTACAACAAACTTGTGTTTATAGAAATAAGAAATATCTTTTATTATGCACTTTAATAAAAATATAATGGGGAAATAATGGTTTAATATGCATCCAGCTTTGTACTTATCAGAATTTTGTATGTCCAATAATTATATACTGGGGGGATGAGTATAATAATTATCGCAAATTATTACCATTCCCTTCTTCTGTAATATACAACCCAGGAAATTACTGTATTTTATTAGAGATTGTTTGGCATCGTCACTGATAGCATCATCCTGTGCTTCATCCCACTTCTCAATTAAGATACTTATTTCCTCTAAAAAATTGAAAAAAAAATTTTTAATTAGAATTTTGAAAATTTATATAAAAAAAATATTTTAATACTGAAATATATATAGAATTTTATTGTATTTTATTATTTAAGAATTTTTTTCTAAATTTATTCTCCTTCTAAAAGTTTAGAAATTATATATATAATAATAGATTTTATATTTTTTAAGTTATTTTTCCGTATAAATTTTAAATTCTAAACTATAAATTTAAAATTAAGAATTTTTAATATAGGTATATAGAATTAAAAATTTAAAGTTCTATAATAACAAGAAGAAAATAACGATAATAAAACAATAATAAGAATTGGATTTATTTGTAAATTGATTTATATATTTTTGGATGATTTACCCGAGTCTGCCTCAACTTCTTGTAAACATGCCTGTATTGTTTCTCCATCGGTTTCGAATCTCTTTGCTACCTCTTCTAGACGTTTATCATCTGCAATTACCTAAAATACAGTTATATTACATTATACTTTATTAATACGATTAATTGCATTATTATCAATAATAATAATTACAAGTAAAATACATTGCGTGGAAAATATAATATAAATTGTTTATATCGTGTTATAAACAAATTTGTGACATAAATATTATGATGTTGACATAAATATTAGAAATATTGTGACATAAAATATTATATTGTAATAAAATATTAGACAAGTATAACATATGTTCCGCTTTTTGTACATTATTTTTTTAACAGTAAAATTATTTTGTCAACTTGAAGTCAATTTTTTCTACACTGATAAAAATATATGTTATCATTTTACTGTGAAAATCGGTGGTCATTTTTAACCTTTAATTTATGCAGTTAATATACAGAGTAATTTTTGTAATTTTATCTCAAAACGTTAAACTTACTTCAAATAAAATTAAGTTTTTGTTTAATATTTTATCGGTTTACTGTCTGGTGGTAAAAGTACTTGATTTATTTTAATATTCACTTGATCACATTATTTCTAATATAAAATAGCAATTTTCGATATAATCGCTATTCAAGGAATTATATGATTATGGTGTTTAATTGTAGATTTTGTGTTTTTACAAGTAAAGCCACAAATTTCACATCTCACAGATACTACAGATGTCAGATATCTGGCCACTTAATTTTCTATTACAGCAATGATTTCGTATATACCGTAATACTACGCTATACTGAGACTAAAATCTCATACTGCCTTTATGCCATATTAGTATTGTGTTGTAATTTCACTTTTTTTGTTAATATGTTTGTTAACAAAACCGTCATGAGTTGAATCGATTTCTCAATGTAGTAAGTAGCACGATCATGTATTGCGACCTACGTAAAATGATTAGGGGGGGTCCCAATTGCCTACAAATCGATTGCCTACAGTGTCGTTTGCCAACATCTCATTTGCCGACAATTCGTTTGCGCACAAAAATTATTGCCTACAAGTCGATTGCCTACAAGCACTATTGCGCACAATTAAAAAATTAAGAGACGAATGGACGTTTGCACACAAGATACTATTGCATACAAGCCGCATTGCACACATAATATTATTGCCTACAGATCGATTGCCTACAAGCACTATTGCGCACAATTAAAAAATTAAGAGAAGAATGGACGTTTGCACACAAGATACTATTGCACACAAGCCGCATTGCACACATAATATTATTGCCTACACATCGATTGCCTACAAGCTCTATTGCGCACAATTAAAAAATTAAGAGAAGAATGGACGTTTGCACACAAGATACTATTGCACACAAGCAACATTGCACACATAATATTATTGCCCACAGATCGATTGCCTACAAGCTCTATTGCGCACAAATAAAAAATTAGGAGACGAATGCACACACGACACTATTGCGCACAAGCAACATTGCACACATGAGGTCCGGTTTCTATTGTTGAACGGGCTACACTAGTTCAGAGGGCTGTACTTCTGAATGAACCGCCCTTCCGATTGAGACAGAGTTTTGCAGGTGATTTTGTCACGATATCTAGAGATTATTTATCGATGTCCTATCTTCGGGTTTTTAAAATAGTTTTCCGCCCTTCCGATTGAGACAGAGTTTTGCAGGTGATTTTGTCACGATATCTAGAGATTATTTATCGATGTCCTGTTAGAAATAAAGCGGGTAGACTTCCGAAAACGGCCCCCCTCCGATTTCGATGAAACTTTGTGAAAAGCTTCGTTTTGGGTTAAAATGAAAGCCCTTAAAAGGAATTTTGGCGACTCCTATGATAAAGCCATTTTTTTTTAGATAAAATGATAAAAAATATAAGAAAATCTTCGTAATTCTACAGGATGTTATAAATTGAATATATACTGTTTGTATTTAATGATTTAATGTTTTTATTATATACTTACAGCAGAATACATAAATAATATGCTTTGTAATATATTATACTTTCCACGCGAACCGAGGTTCACGCACACCCCCCCGTGCTTTCGGGGGAGGTGCGGTAGTCCCGAAAACGCACACCCCCTTCGTGCTTTCGGGGGAGGTGCGGTAGTCCCGAAATAGTTCACGCATACACTTTCCACGCGAACCGAGGTTCACGCACACCCCCCCCCCGTGCTTTCGGGGGAGGATAAAAACATAAAGTCACGTTACGTTACGCTACGTGACGAGTCTTTTGCGGTAGCTCCAAAGCAAGGCACACCCACTTTTCGTAACAGTAACAGTAAAGTTTTGACCAATTGCGTTGCTCAATTCTTACTTCTACGGTTATAGACGGCCGAATCGAGCAGCAACGCGATTGGTCGAAACCTTACGTTCTACAAAAAGTGAGTGTGCCCTGCTTAACGCTCGTTGTAAGTATCAGATAAAATAACCAGAGTTGGGTTATTACGTCACATGCTGAAATCGTCTAATTAGAACCTAGAAGTAGAGCTTGTGACGTCATAACTCAACTCGAGTTGGCTTGAAACCCGACCCAGTCGAAAATGCTATAAAGCCACCGGCACACGGATTATGTTTTCCGGCTGCATTGCTTGCACAAATACCTCGTACCTGAGGTAGAGCGCCGCACACTTTGTTTACGATTGTCAGGCTAAAATCTAAAAAACTATTTAAAAAACTCGAAGATAGGACATCGATAAATAATCTCTAGATATCGTGACAAAATCACCTGCAAAACCCTGTCTCAATCGGAAGGGCGGTTCATTCAGAAGTACAGCCCTCTGAACTAGTGTAGCCAATTCAGCAATAGAAACCGGACCTCATGTGTGCAATGTTGCTTGTGCGTAATAGTGTCGTGTGTGCATTCGTCTCCTAATTTTTTATTTGTGCGCAATAGAGCTTGTAGGCAATCGATCTGTGGGCAATAATATTATGTGTGCAATGTTGCTTGTGTGCAATAGTATCTTGTGTGCAAACGTCCATTCTTCTCTTAATTTTTTAATTGTGCGCAATAGAGCTTGTAGGCAATCGATGTGTAGGCAATAATATTATGTGTGCAATGCGGCTTGTGTGCAATAGTATCTTGTGTGCAAACGTCCATTCTTCTCTTAATTTTTTAATTGTACGCAATAGTGCTTGTAGGCAATCGATCTGTAGGCAATAATATTATGTGTGCAATGCGGCTTGTGTGCAATAGTATCTTGTGTGCAAACGTCCATTCGTCTCTTAATTTTTTAATTGTGCACAATAGTGCTTGTAGGCAATCGACTTGTAGGCAATAATTTTTGTGCGCAAACGAATTGTCGGCAAATGAGATGTTGGCAAACGACACTGTAGGCAATTGATTTGTAGGCAATTGGGACCCTCTCAAATGATTATTGCAGGGAATGTAAAAGGTTTCACTGCAAATTCAAGTGTGTTATTAACTAAAGCTCTTCTTATACATTTCTTGTTGTTTTAAATCACGTCATTTAACACGATTAAACGTATTAACTTTTAATTTAATATGATTAAACGTGTTAAATGATGTAATTTAACACACATAAAGAAACACATAAAAAGTGCTTCTGTCTAATATATGTTCTTTTTAGACGTTTATGCGTTACACTTGGATTTTCGGTGTTTATAATGGTTATTTCATGATACATAAGTGTAGAGCGATAGTAAAGGATGGAATACAGCAAAATACAAGTGCATAGCTCTTGTATTTTTTGTTTAGCTTGATATCTTTTATTAGTATCTCACCTGCTGTTTGAGATATACGGATTTTTTAGCGTGTGGGATTTATGCCATGCATATACTATGTTTACGCGAGCGTTACTTTCTGTAGTAACTTACGATAATTCCTTCGCGTAAACAGGATTTTGTAGTAACTTACGATAATTTACTCCGCGTAAACGAGTGAATTATTGTAAGTTACTAGACTATAGAAGTAACGCTCCCCGTAAACGTAGTAAATAGTACAGACACTCCGTAAAAATCAAAATCTCTTATGTGTTCTTTTTCCTTTTTTTTTTTGGATCGTGTACCAATAATCATTCCTAACGCGAGCGTGAAATGGGCCGCTTTTCGCGCTTGTTTTGAGTGAGCAAAACGATCCAATTCTCCACTAGTTGAAAAATGGAGCCATTTCTCAACTAGTGGAGAAATAAAATTGTAAAACAAGCTCGAAACGCTTGTAAAACGCTTGTAAAACGCTTGTAAAACGCTTCGCTCGTGCAACCAACTTCACACTCATTCAGAATCGGCCACTTTTCCCACTAGTTGTACAATATACTATTAATGCATCTATCGTTCGTCTATTTTATTTAAAAAATTTTTAGGTTTTATAATTTGTTTATCATTCTTACCTTGATAAACTTTTTTACACACATTTTATAACTTAATATGATATTTTATTGCCTTATTTATAAACATTATTTGTAATTTTTTATAAGGCATATATTTCACCCATGAATGTCATATATTCCACTCCTATAGGATATATGGCAAAAATGCAAGGATTTCTAAATTCTTTTTGTTAAATACAAAGAATAAATATTTTATATTTCTAATTTTTTTATAGTAGTAGACAATATAAAGTTTTTATTGGTATAACTCATTTGCCTTAAACATAGTAGATAGTACTCGATAAATTAAGCTTTTATTAGGTGTGGCGTATATACCGGAGTTACCCTATAGAAATAAAATTTTAGCACATGTAATGTTATGGATAAATTTAACAATACCGAGAGCTAATTTACAAATAATCTGTAAAAATACTAGATTCTGCAGTTAATTTTTCATAAAATTCCTGTATATTTAACTGAAACAAGAGAAAAAATGCATAAGTAAAGATCTAGAAAAATTCAGTATTATCAAAAAAATAAATAAATTTCCTCTGTAAATTTACATCAATTTTTATGAGTGTGCAGTTAAAATCATAGAACAAAACTATCTATCTTTATGTTCCTCAATGTTTCTTTCTTTTATCACTGAATCAATATATCCGAATCACCCTTTTTTTAGTTTTCTTTCGTGTAATTGGCTATATTTTGATCGATTAAAAATAAAATTAAAGATATTTTTTCCTAAACCAGCTGTTTCTGAATTTTAATTATACATTTAATAAAAAGATTAATAAAATGTTGGAAGCATACATAAATAATAAAATATATCTAATAATTAAAAAACCTTTACTCGACACTTGCATATAACCTATTCTGATACGCGTAAAGATGTTTAACCTTTTTTTCAGACACTTATAAACGTATCCAGAAATTAATATATATATATATATATATATATATATATATATATATATATATATATATATGTAGCTCAAAATGTGCGAGAAACAATCTATTTTTTTTTAATAAAAAGATTTATTATTTTGATTAATTTGAAGTACACTTTTTCACTTAAATATGAAGGCTTTAGTAACTTCTTTGTTACTAAGTTTTAGGAGATAACATTTGGATTACAAAACTAATTTAATAAATTTATTAACTATAATTTAAGTTTATTATAATAAAATGCTAATTTGAGGCTTGGTTATAAAAATATGCGATGGACGGTGTTTAAAATTTAAAAAAATGTTATAAATAATGATCTCTTTCGCCATATATTTGCTAAGAAAAATGCAATTTTCTTGCATATTTTAAACACCGTAGTAATCAATTCGCATTTGTGTGTTTTATTTAGTTTTTTTACCTAAATGAAATAAAAAAAAGAACAGCAATATGTATATAATACGCGTGTGTGAAAAAAAATTGTACTTACGATAGCAATGAGTGCTAAAACGAAAAGCCCGACTTTCTTCATCTTTCTGCTTTTTAGTGACAGAAACGAACAACTTGCATAAACTGATCCGACAACTGGGCGACATTGTATTTCCATGGACATATTTATATTGTCCGCAGCGTTGTATATGATCTTACATCATCGACACGCGAGAGGGAATTCTGCATTTGTGTGTATATGTAACGTGTGTATGCGCGTAGATTTGCGGAAGCGCTTTAGTATAATTGGCCGGCATATCAGATTTGCATAAGTTTTGATGGCGTTGTGATACTACGTGATTACAATATCGCAATTGTTTCATGCGTGCATGTGTGTGTTCAAATTAAGTGTATTTCATTTGTGCGGTATTGGTTACATTCAGAAAAAACACAGCAATTGTACGCAAAGCTGATTCAATTCAATTGAAATGCTTAACAAGTAATGTAGTATAAATGTATAAATAATACAAGTACGACAATTTTAATCAGTACATGTACACTGAGAGAAAAAAATGTTATAATGAAGTAAATACATTTACTAAAAATTATTTATTTTTATTAAAATATACATTTATTTTATTTAAATGAAAATATCTACCTCTAAATAAAAATACCTTTAAATATTTCTAAATAAATACACCTATTATTAAGTAAATAAGCTATTATAGGAGCCACCAAATAAATATTTTTTTTAAATCAAAATATATATATTTTTTTAATGTAAGTAAAAATATATAGAGAATTTTAGCCTTATATTATTAATAAACATGTTATTTAGCCTTATGAGAATTTTAGCCTTATATTATTAATAAACAGTGTTCCTCTTTATGGCTGGTACCTAGAAGAGACCACATAGAATACCTTGTCATCCGTGAGTGGTCACCGTCATGTTAAATTAAATTGTTACAATCTACATCTCACACAGCACATTGCTGAAGATAGTCCGAATAGGGACCGAAACATACGTTTAATTCCAAAGAAGAATAAATATAATTTCTGCACCGTCAACAGCGATCGGCTATTAATTAGCCCGGTTTTTTCCACGAATATATTAATGTTTATATAAAAAATAAAATTAAAATTACACTTATAATTGCAATTTTACAATTTGAGATTTAAAAAGACATTTTATATGTAATACGATGCTTATATTAATAATTACATTTACAAAATTACACTCTGAAATATTAATACAATTGATATAATTAAGATATATAATATATAATATTATATATTAATAAGATATAATAATAATTAATAATTTTATATACAAAATATATTTTTATTAAACAAAGTATCAAAATATAGAACAATACTGCACGTTTATTGAGTAATAGATAACGAATTAAAAAAAAAAAAACAGGATTATGATAAAATAATAAGTGATAAAAATGGTAGCGGCAAATTACGATGATTACAAATGATAAAAAATAATGACAGTAATTACGTCACTGCTCAAGGTCGCCAACATGCTGTTTTGTTACAACGTGCAACAGATATACGGACTCAAACTTTAATTTGATCTTGCCTATTGTCGGTTATGTTTAACAGCAAATAGTTTCTGCGAAAAAGAAATTCTTTTGGCCTTGTTATCGCCTTCGGAATTATTGGGTAATAAAATGTAGCTGGAATTACAGATGATATACGCCTGTATTCATAATAAACAATTGATCTTATCTTTTTTCAGAATATAGGATTATATTTTAATGTGTATTATTACACTTCACACGATTTTAATCTGAATAATATTACGTAGATTCTAAATAATATTATTACTATTGACTTTTATTTCAGAAATATTTTAGAAATATTGGTTTATATTATTTTATCTTTATTTTTATTTTTGTTATTTATTTTATTTTTAATTATATTATTTATTTTTAATAGAATTTTTAGAAAAAACAAAAATAGCAATTTGTTTATTCTTTAGACCTTTTCTAAAATATTTTTTTATTTTATAAAATATTATTTTATTTTTGAATTTTAATATTGTAGAATTTAAATAAAAAATTAAAAAATTTTAATTTAAATTAAAAGATTAAAAATCTCAATTAGAAGTTTACCTTTATTTTTTTAGGTTCAAAAAAGGCGTTCGATGGATGATAATCGCTTTTAAACCCAGCTATTTGCCACGGTATCTAAAATGTCACCTTCTCCAACACCTTGTTCCAACCCTTGTTTCGTCCGGCTACAATTTTATGCGACGCTGCATATACAAACTAACTTCTACCATTACCGACTGCCATTATAACCGGCGACGTGAGTCGCTTACGCGAACTCCATCTTCGCTTTTACACATACATAAGCGCGTATATATGTACGTGGTTGCCGCATATTGCGTTTGCAGTGGCTGGCCGTTAAAACGTTGCGCTTTATCACCGTCGTGACACTAAATAATTCACAAGGCGTTAAGGTTACTTGGTACTTTGTTTATTCATATAAGCTTGCGTACAGGTGTACCAGATGTAGCATAATTCATGAAATATTTGAGCTTTCGGGATGTAATAAAGAAAGAGAAATAAGAGTAAAAATAAAGAATAAGAAAATAAAATTAATAGAAAAATAACTGAGTTCTTTTAAACATCTATTGAATGGTTATATTATAATAATGTAAATAATAATACAATATGTAGGAAAAATATGAATGTATACAAAAAAATATAAAGAAATTTATATATAAGGTAACATAAAAATACGAAAAAGGAAAGATAGAGCATAGAGACTTTAATATATATATACAAAGCAAATTATTTCGAAAAAAATATAAGATTTGTAAGAGATTCTAGAATGGCTGAACGATTGAAGACGAAATATTAATTCGCAGCGTAAGTTATTAATTGCACATATTTATTCAGAGTTCAATAGGTTTGCTCTTTCCATCACGATTTTCTAATTGCCTTCTTTTCGACTCGCACTTGAAAAAAAATAAAACAAGGTTATGGAAAAGCGTTTTTTTAAATTGTATATAACTTTACAAATATTAATTATATTATTTTTATAATTCTTTATATCTAATATTTTGTAATGACTTTTTTTATAAAAGTTTTTATAAATAACATAATTAAAATTAAAAAATTATATTTTTTTATACACTGTTGAAAAATTTTTGTAGTTTTGTTAAAATTTTTGTGTAAAATAATCAACACATACATGTGTAGATTTAACGTATGCCTGCTATGTTAATTGAACTTAACAAATTTAAAATGTAAAATTATTAAAATAATTTTAAAAATATGTTAAAGTAACACAATTTAAACGTATTTATTAAATGTGTTAAAATTTACAGAAAAAGAGCGTTGGATTTTATTCTATACTAATAGAAATAAAAATAAAAATTTACAGAAGAAGAGTGTTAATTTTATTATTCTACAATCTTAACTTTAACTTAAAAGTTATGTTAATTGTACACATAATTAATCTCAAATTACGATTAAAATTACATTTTCTTTCTGTTGAAATATTTTAACATAGTATCGGTGTTACCACATTTAACACATCCATATTATGTTAAATTAACGCAAAACTTTGAATGGACCGTTTGGGACATGTGATTTATGTTATATTTAACACAAATTTTTCAACAGTGTACCATTTTAATTACGTATAGTAGGGGAGACCGGGGCAAAGTCGGCCCCGGGACGGAGTCGTTTTTGCAATTATCTCGAATTCTGTATGTTGTGTGAACTCGCCATTAATACAGTAAACGCGGCTTATGGTACCCACGTGACCAACGGAGTTTAGTGAGGTTACGTGCCATGTTGTGATTCTTATCGAAGCAAACGTGTTTTCGCAGGTCGAAAGTAAAATTTCTTCCGCGTCGAAAGTTTGTAATATCTTAAGTATTATTGTTTCTCCGAATCTCAAAGTAAAAGTGATTCTAAAGAGTAATGCATGCTGAAAACGAATCCAGTGCAGTTTTTTTATTTTCATTGATTTCAATTATTTTATAAGCGACCAAACCTAAAACTTGTGTTCGGGGCGAAGTCGTGACCGAGCCACCGGAGCGGACTCGTCCCGGTGGTTTCACTTTATTTTCCGTTGCAAATGCGTCATTGTATTTCTCAACTGCAGGAAAATGGTTACGCACGTACCATCGCAAAACGGTTGCCGTCGACAAGGAGCAGCTTAAGAAGGCAGTTCTTGCGGTAAAGAAAGCTAGTATTAAGATAAAAGTAGCCACAAAAAAATTCGGCGTCCCGAGCTCTACGTTGGCCGACTGGCTGAGAAAGAATGATAATGATATAACACATTTGGATGCGGCTCCGGGAGTGTAACGATTCCGCCCCGGGAATTTTGACTTTTCGATGTTTGCACCTTGGTCGTTTTTACTTTATACCGGTTGAACAAAGCGACGTAGACCAAAAATGCCTATATAAATTTTGTAGCCAAGGGTGTTCACTCTTTACAATGGTATACTATATTTCACTAAAATGATTTATTTTGTTGATTTATTTTGTTGTTAAAAATCGGCACCAAAAAATAGGACCGACTTCGCCCCGGTCTCCCCTACAGGAATTGATATAAATAAGTAGAATATTTCAAAAATGTTTTGAAAAAAACAAATGTTATATTTTATTGCATTATTAGCACAAACAACTCAGTTACAGTTTAAGAAAAAGCAACAAGAAACCTTTAAAGTATATTAAAAACACATAAAATAAAGATTATTAATGCGGGATTTCTACAACCTGCTATTATTTTTTTACATAGAAAGAGTTTTACGTAAAGAAAAGAATGTATTTCTTCAATTAGGGTTTGTCGATAAGAGCTACCGTAGGCAACGCACACTGGACACCCTTCATTGTCTGTTCTGTATTAGCTTCTTTGGGTCCTTTATATTCAACTGCAATAATAAAAGATTATTTAAGAAACTGGAAATATATCGTATAATTATATTGTTTATATAACAAATTAAAAAAATTATTATACCGTGCGTATACCAAAAGTTTCGGAACGACCAATTATCTCAGAAAGTATATTGGTTTATTGGAAAAACATTTCAGATAAAATTCAAAGGGGGCCAATAAATCTTATTAGATTTTAAGTCCGGGGCTCGTGTTGAGGCCCAAGTCAAATTTTTTAAATAAAATATGGAATACATTTTCTTGCAGCATTCATGTATACACAAGTATTTAAAAAAGTTGAGGTACTACTGCAATAGCATATTCTTGAGACCAAATCAAGTTTTGTCCTGTATCACTTTTCTCTCCGACGAATAGCTATCGAGATGTCGTAAGCTAAATATTGGAAAAGTTACCAAGTTTTCCTTAAACATATCTCAAAAAGTATAAGGCAAATAAAAATATGTTTTTGACAAAAGTTGTTCAAATTAATTAATGGAAAAAATTGATAAAATAAAAAATGGGGGTTTTTATTTAAAAAATTTGACTTGGACTCTACTGGGAACTTTTGGTACGCACTGGGACGCACATAAATAATAATAATAAGTAATGTAATATATAAATAATGGAATATATTTATTACGTGTTTCATAGCACTTGCGAACAGTGTCCTTCGCTTGGTTTCTCTTGGCTTCGTCAGATATAAGATTATCAAAATCTGCAAGACCTTTTTCTAATATATATTTACCCTCTTCATCGATCTGAAATCAGTAAATTTGTAATTTATAAAATAATTTATTCTATCTATAAATTCTTATAGAAGTCACTCAGATTGTATTGTACATATATTCTCATTAATACGATTTGTGCTATTAATTTTTTTTATTACTAACGATACAATTTTTCTTTTATATTACGTTACTTGTAATCTGCAATATTATACATAATACGTTATTAAATATTTGATAAGTTATAGTAATGTTATTTAGTTGCTATTGATATTTATTGTGATATTTGTTGTGTTATGCTATGGGATAGATAAACTTAACTATCGTCATTAAGGAATATTTTTATTATTCCTTTTCTTGATAAAAAATATTTACATATATTAATTTTTCAGACATTTTAATTATAAATAATAGTGATCGTTGTTAATAGCATTTAAAATTGATTATAAACAGAAAATAATCTTATTATTTCTGCTAATTAAATTTCAAATTTATAAGATTTGTATGATTTATGGACATATACAATTAAATTAAATTTATTGTATAAAATTAAATTGAATTACAATTGTTATGACAATGATATATGATCAATACACGTATACGCTACCCAGGTAGCACTTTTATTAGTTTCATATACGTTTTTTGAACGTACACATAGTTTCATAACCGTAAAGAACCATTAAAAAACGTTTGAACAAAAATGTTTTTAAAACTATGATCTAAGAAACGTATTTGTTACGTTTCTACAGTTAACAAAAATACCTGTTTGTTAAATTTTTCCTTTCAAAATTATAATTTGCTTTATCTATATATGTATAATAGCTGTAATAGCCTTTTTTGAAACATTTAAATGTATATTGCACTAATTATTGCACAAAATAAATCATTTTATCCATGCACATATATCCATTTATTTACTTAAATTAATTTTGTCTTACCGGTCTTAATCTATTTGTCATCGGAAAAATCTGAGCTAAGAAAACTTTCAACAGTTGCAAAATAAACGTTTCTTTGAACGTAGCCATTGAAAGAACATTTATACGTATGTTCCGTTTTGAAGAATTTCCTGAACTAGTGCACAATAGTAATGCAATTAAGTTGGAATAAAACAAGTATATTTTTTCTAACGCGAGCGTGGGCCGCTTTTCGCGCTTGTTTTGAGTGAGCAAAACGATCCATTTCGCATCGATGACGTAAGCGTTGAGAAATAAAGCCATTTCTTAACTGTGAAGAAATGAAATTGTAAAACAAACGCGAAAAGCGGCCTGTTTCACGCTCTTGTTAAGAAAAATAGTATGAACAACTCGTGGGAAGAAGAGTGGTCGAGCCCAAATGAGTGTACCAATAATCATTCTTAACGCGAGCGTGAAATGGGCCGCTTTTCGCGCTTGTTTTGAGTGAGCAAAACGATCCATTTCTCCACTAGTTGAAAAATGGAGCCATTTCTCAACTAGTGGAGAAATGAAATTGTAAAACAAGCGCGAAAAACGGCCTGTTTCACGCTCTTGTTAGGAAAAATAGTATGAACAACTCGTGGGAAGAGTGGTCGAGCCCAAATAAGTGTGATGGTCGCACGAGCGAAGCGAGTACACAACTTCACACTCATTCAGAATTGACCACTTTTCCCACTAGTTGTACAATATACTATTGTTTCATTTTAACTTATTGCACGAATGCGTACCAGTTCAGGAATTTCTTCGAAAAAGAATAGACGTCATAGATGGTATATGCATAAAGCTTCTAGAACATTCTCACGCATGTCTCAAAGACGTCATAAACACGTTCAAAAGACGTGAAAAGTAGGAATTTTAAATGTTTTTATCTAAAATGTGTGTTGACAAAACGTTTCTATAATAGTTTTTTAGACGTTATTATCATGTCTGTGAAGTTGGCATATCATTTTCCAGCAGATCAAAAATAAAAGGGAGTTTTTGTCGCATATGCAGTCGAGTTCTATAGTTCCTGATACTTTTTAGTAATAGTTCTGGTGATTTTACCCAAAACAGTCGATCGAAAAAATGATCTGTTAACTTCCCGTAGCAGATCATTTTCTAGCGGATCAAAAATAAAAGAAAGTTCTTGTCGCATGCAGTCGAGTTCTATAGTTTCTAATACTTTTTAGCAATATTTCTGGTGATTTTACCCAAAAAACAGTCGATTGAAAAAATTACTGTTAGTTTTCCGTAGCATAGAGTGAGATGCCGAAGAAATCTCGGAGTTTCGGTTTATATAAAACATTTTTCGAATAGTTTTGAACATACTGAAGCATTTTCTAAAAAGTTCCCGGCACTAGCAATGTTGTATGATTTTTTTATAAATTAATACCACCCGAAAGCCGAGTACTTAGAGAGAATAGAGTGATATGCTGTACGAAATGTCGCAGTTCCGGTTTATCTAAATTATTTTTCGAATAGTTCTGAGCATACTGAAGCATTTTGTAAAGAATTCCCGACACTAGCAATGTTGTATGATTGTTTAAAAAATTAAAACCGCTCGAAAACCGAGTATTTAGAGAGAATAGGATGATATGCTGTACGAAATGTCACAGTTCCGGTTTATATAAAATATTTTTTTAATAGTTCTGAGCATAATGAAACTGATCTGCTAGTTTTCCGTAGCAAACATTTATTACCGATACGATGTGATATGCTGGTGCGTCGCGCGAGTTCTGGGCTTTTTTCGAGGCCTATATTATATATAGTTCTAATGCTTTTCTATGTATTTCAGAAGAGTAAAGCTTCTATATAGCAATTTTCGAAAATTTGTTATTTTTCTTAACACCTCACCCATATAATTGTGCATGATATGCTAATATATTACTGTAAGTTCAAGACTGTTTTCGAATTTTAAATTGTAGAATGTGTTCTTATAAAAAATTAATTTTCTGAGTGGCATAATGTTCAAGAAAATTCTATAAAAAATGTTAATTCCGAAAAAAAAAATCATCACTTTCATTCTTCAATGATTTTTGTTCAAAATTTTGCATAGTTCTCTTAAGTATGTTACTTTAATTAAAAAAGGGTAATCTCACTTTGACCCCATGTAACAACCGAGGATTAATCAAAATATGCTCAGAACTATTCGAAAAATATTTTAGATAAACCGAAACTGCGACATTTCGTACAGCATATCACCCTATTCTCTCTAAATACTCGGTTTTCAAGCGGTATTAATTTTTTAAACAATCATACAACATTGCTAGTGTCGGGAACTCTTTAGAAAATGCTTCGGTATGCTCAGAACTATTCGAAAAATATTTTAGATAAACCGGAACTGCGACATTTCGTACAGCATATCACTCTATTCTCTCTAAGTACTCGGCTTTCGGGTGGTATTAATTTATAAAAAAATCATACAACATTGCTAGTGCCGGGAACTTTTTAGAAAATGCTTCAGTATGCTCAGAACTATTCGAAAAATATTTTAGATAAACCGGAACTGCGACATTTCGTACAGCATATCACTCTATTCTCTCTAAGTACTCGGCTTTCGAGTGGTATTAATTTATAAAAAAATCATACAACATTGCTAGTGCCGGGAACTTTTTAGAAAATGCTTCAGTATGTTCAGAATTATTCGAAAAATGTTTTATATAAACCGGAACTCCGAGATTTCTTTGGCATCTCACTCTATGTTACGGAAAACTAGCAAATAATTTTTTCAATTGACTGTTTTTTGGGTAAAATCATCAGAACTATTACTAAAAAGTATCAGGAACTATAGAACTCGACTGCATGCGACAAGAACTCTCTTTTATTTTTGATCCGCTAGAAAATGATCTGCTACGGGAAGTTTGCAGATCATTTTTTCGATCGACTGTTTTTTGGGTAAAATCACCAGAACTATTATTAAAAAGTATCAGAAACTATAGAACTCGACTGCATGCGACAAGAACTCCCTTTTATTTTTGATCTGCTGGAAAATGATATGTTAACTTCACAGACATTATTTTATCGGAAAAGAAACGTTCCATCGAACGTTTTTCGAATGAACATTTTTACTCATGAGTAGTCATGAGAAACGTTACTAGAAATCGATTATAAAACGTTTCGGAAAAACATTTCTGAAACATGTATGTGCTACCTGGGTATGCACAAAATTGACTTGCCTTTTTACATACATATAAACAGTTTCTATGAGTCACACGGTTGTAGTCTTTAATAACTTAAGTTTTATTATATTTAAGTTTTACTTTTATGAAACAAAGTTTAGATTTTTAATTTAACGGTATACAAAAGAGTGGCACATTTATGTAATGGTATACTCTGCATATTTTCTATACTAAGTATATTTATACAATAAATATGTAGATACATACGTTGCCTCCTTTCTGAAGAACGCAAAAGATTACCTCGGGTCCAGCCGCTAAAAAAAATTTTTGTCTACACAATTCTGGTCTAACACTATTTTATTTATATTTATCTAATAATTACTGATCTAATAATTATTTGTAGATCCCTATTATTAATTGCAGCTCTTATCAGCATTGGGCAAGTTTGAAGCTATTGTCAGAAATTAGTGATTTATGTACTGTTTATCGTTCCAGTTCTCTAATTTTGTTATATAACATGACACTAATTCTTAGTTGATTTTATTATATCAGAGAAAATATTTAAAATGATTAATTTGTATATCGTAATTATATTGTCGCTCTTAGATGATGTTTGGAAAGTATAATATTGTTTAACAAAATCACAATATTTGTTAACAATAAAAATATGTGAATGTTCTTTTTGAACTTTACTAATGGGTATGCCATAGAATAACCAAAAATAAGAGATCCAGGTTTTTTATATCTATAAGGTAGGAATATGCCATACTTAAGAAAAATATGATTTTTTTTCTATTTCTCTTTATTTTTTAGGTATCTTTGCATAATGGTCTTCTTTTTCCTTCTTTTATCTCTTATTTATATGTATATGGTTTTAATGAAATATTTTGATTTTTTTACTATTAAAAAGAAAGAAATACAAAAGTGTTGCAAAAGTGGCATATTACCACCCCCATGTGGGGGTAATACAAACATGTATAGTAATTTAACTTTAGAAGGGCATTCTTGTCTAAAAACGTAAAAGAATATTTTTATTACAATTTCAATAAAACACTAAGAAAATTCTAAAAAGCACGTTGTCATACTTGTCATACTGTACTTAATACTAAACTATAATACTGACAGGAAGTAAGTAAAACTTGGGCAAAACGTCAGATATAATATTTTTAACAATTTCACAGTATTTACAACAACGCTCCTAGCCGTAGCTTTGTTAAACATAACGAGTGGCATATTCCCTACACTGGCATATTCCCTACACTGGCATATTCCCCCCAGTTATCCTACTTACTTTATTTTTTTCTACCATAACATATTTTTTTTGTTAATATATCCAGTAATATTTTAATGTCCTGCCAAAAAAATTTGACCACAAAATATTTTTTTCGAAGCTGTAGTTAAAGTAAAAAGCTAAGAAAATAATTTTCCATAAATAATTAAATTTTGAAATAAATAAAACTTTAAACGTATTTTTCTCGAAACTATGTTTTTGAAATTAGCAAAATTTTTCGAAAATTTTTGAACTGATTGACTTACAACTTTTGCACTGATCTTCAATATATGAGTTTTAAACTAATCAACTTTACTTTTTGTGAATTTCTCAATTTTAATACCAAAATACATATAATTAGTTGTTAATTTCATTAATTTTTATTTTATGGTGTTAGCATATGGTTTCTGCAAAACTAATATGTTCACTTCATAATTTTGAAAGTAATTATTTTTTGCTATCAAAAAAGTTAATATTTTTTGTAAGAAAGTACTATAATATTTTATACTTACGCGGTTTGTTTAATTCTTGGCTACACGTTGCAACGTTCTCATGGAAACGTGTCACTTTTTCATTGGCGGCGTAGACCACTGCCTAAAATCCAAAAGACTCATTTAATAATCTTATATATACTTATTAATATATTTTTTATATATTTCTTAATACTTATATTTAAAATATTATGCAATTATATTAAAATATTATTTAAATTTTAAATATTTTTCTTAGATATTCTGAACATAGGTTTATGCAAAAAGTTGCGAATAAAAGATGTGGGAATAAAGCAGTTCATTATTAGGATAATTCTGCAATAAAATGACAAAAGAGGTTGATGTTCTGTATTGACGAGTTCTGATACGTAATAAGAGACGTTAACGGTGAAATCTTACATGAGATTAAAATATCTGCCGCTGTTATGCCGAAATTATGTGTTATATCGACGGAGTTGGTCGAAATTATAAGTAGAACAGCAGTATAAACAACCTACCCTGTCACAATCAGCCCCAACTTGCCATATATTTAAATACTAGATTTTTCACCCGCGCTTAGCGCGGGCTCAAAATCTATTCCCCTCTCCCCAAACTGACCCATTAATTAGGAGCATTAATAGAACCCCATGAAACCCAATTTTCAACCCCATAATATAGCCATTTCCATAAAATTAGTAATCTTTTGGTACCAATTTCATCAAAATCATCAACAAAAAATTAGAAAAATTTTGGCACTGGTTTCAAGAAAATCGATCCATTAATACAAAATTATCCATTAATGAAAAATTAAACTTATCCTCCAAAAATTAAAACAAAATTTGGTACTGGTTTCAAGAAAATGGGTTAATTAATACTTATTATTTCTCGAAATTTGAATAATTTCCAAACTGGTTTCCAAAAAATCGGTAACGAAAAATTATCCATAAAAAAATTCAGTTTGATACCTCAAAGTTTGCGGAAATTGGAACAATCACGTACACTTTTTTAAACAGAAATCGGCAACCTTTTTAATATTAACAATTTTTCTCATTTTATTACATTTTTTAGTTCTTTCTACCCTTATTTCATATATAATTGTTTAAGATTTGAACAATTATTTCCCAAAAAATTTGAAAAATTTTGGAACCCGCGGTTTCCAAAAAATCGGTAACAAAAAATTATACACTTTATGGCAATCCCCGAAAAATTCTACCCCTACTTCATATATAATTCTTTAAGATTCGGTCCATTAACAAATGAATTCGCGGACAGACAGACAAATAGTCGGGTTTTATATTATAGTAAGTTTTCATAACCGATTTTTATGAAACCGGTTTCCGAAAAATCGGTAACAAAAAAGTAAAAATAAAAATCAAAATAAAAATTATTTAAAAAATTTAGCTTGATATCTCAAAATTTGCTAAAATTAGCGTAATCACGTACATTTTTTTAAACAAAAATTTTAAACCTCTTTATTATTAGCAATTTTTCTAATTCTATTACATTTTTTAGTTTTTTTTTTCTACTCTTACTTCATATACAATTCTTTAAGATTCAGTCAATTAATTCCCGAAAAATTGGATAAATTTCGTAACCGGCTTCCAAAAAGATCGGCAACAAAAAATTATACACTTTATAGCACTTTCCGGGAAATTCTACCCCTGTTTCATATACTTTTAGTAAAAATTCGGTCCACTAATGAATGAGTAGTTCGCGGACAGACGGACGAACGGACGGACGGACAGACAAACAGTCGGGTTTTATATAATAGTATGATATGAAGTATGATTATTGAATTTAGTTATGTCTTTAATTTGTCAAAAAGACAAAAATTATGTTTGTTAAACGTTTATTGTGATAAAAGACTTTCTGCATTCTGCAATAAAGTATCTGTAAGTACATTTCAAAATCTACAAATATATTTTTATTTTAAAACATTTTATTTTTTAGAAAATAATCCAAATGGGTAAAACTTAACATTAAGGGCGACCTCACCGATTTCAATGACCTTGATATATGTTGTCAAGGTCATGACTCCGAGTGATCTTCAGAAGGTTTTAGTCGTCGCTCGTCGTTATTCGTTAAAAAGTTATTAACAAAAAGTTTGAAAAATATAGCAGTTATTTTGAGTATTGGAAGGCATAAACGACTAATATGTATGTAAAAATAATACATGTATGGACAGAAACATTTAAGGATGTTTTACCTATAGCTATATATAGTATAATTTTGTTTTCTTGATTGAAAACTTTGCATGTATGTCAAACGACTCAAAATTTTTTATATATTAGAAGGGATTACCGTTAACAGTTTGAGTATGATTTTTTGTTATTTAAATTATTAGTATTGTTTAAACAATTAAAAACATTTTTTTGTGGCAAAAAATTTTAAAACTTAAAATACAATATCAATGATGTATGTTTTACACATGAAAAAAGTTTAAGAAATATCTTAATGGTTTATTTATATTTTATTTATATTTACAGCAAAGTGTCGATTCTCTATAAGGGATAATATTAATTTTATCAACTTTAAACTTAAATAACTCTTAAATAACTTCTAAATTTTACAGAGTATTTTTAATTTAATTTAGAAACAATTTACAGCACTTTCTGAATATATTTGAAATACCTCCAATACATCCTTAATTACAGTAACTTTTAAACCAGTAAGAGAATTGTGCTGAAATTTTACACAGATACTTAGACGTAATAATAAAACAATCTATGAAATTTTTAGATTTTTGGTAATGCTTTGAGATGTCACACATACATCCTTAAACCAGTGAATCGTTATATTAAATAGTCTTTTTGTTAAAGCAATTTATTATCACTGCAAATAATTTTCCGACAAAAATTGCACACTGAGAAAAAAATCCAGGTTTAAATGATCGGACAATCGTTCAAATATTAACAAACGGGTAATTCGATAACTTTTAATCGGAATTATAAAAAGTCGATCAAGGCCAAAATAATGTCCGATCAATGATATCCAGATATCACTGATAATTGGATATCATTAATCTCAGCAATTTTTGTCGGGAAATTATTTGCAGTGAATATGAATATGAAAAATTAGAGGTATAAGAGCTTAAATTTTTTAGTTTATTTTTTAATGTTATTTGATGTCACGAAAAAAGAAACAGATAATAAAGAACTTTTTTGCTGTATATTGTTTTATTTGGTTCGTATTGTGCAGTTCGACTTACAAGCAGACATGCGACGAGCACCAGAGTCTTCATTTTATCGTTCTCCGAGAATACTACTAATTCTGGCAAACGTTTTTCCTGCACTATAACGCGTCGATAAATCAACCGCGTATTTATACTTAGAAAATAGTTGATGACGTAACGATTTAATGCATACACATTATATATACATACATGGAAACGGGTACTGTGGTCTGACTGATTTACATTACATCTAAAGATAACGTTCTTATGCTTGGTTTTTTAATCTCGCAATCCATTATGTTAATAATAATTAAGATGCAAACAAGAAAAACGTAAATCACTTGAGAAACGTTGTTTATAAAATTGCAGAAGAAAATTACATAATTCTATGTATATTCTATGTATATATTCTATGAGTTGTATGTATTATTTATATAGATTTATAAAGATATGCGAAGTCTGTGTCAGAAAAGTAATAAAATTAAATTGATAAAATTATTTATTATATATTTGTGGCTAAATTATAATGGTCCCATTTAAAATATGACCCATCAGCATCCCGCTGTCAACGGAAGCTGTTTCCACTGTTCGAAGCATCCGGGATAGATAGGTCCGTTTGAAATAAGGCTGTTTATACTGTCTGTCATCGATTTTTAATCGATTCTAATGATTCAAAATAGTACCCCTTAACGTTTGACTTTATTTTCGGAAATAAAGAAAAGTTACAGGGGGAGAGGTCTAGTGAATATAATGGCTGTGGTAGCACCGCACACACAAACCATTTTTTTGCCAAAATTTCTCGAATTGAAAGCCCCGTGTACCACCAAAAAATTTGAGTACATGATAAAACGTTATCACTAAATTATTTTCTTAACTTTTTATAACAATGCTTGGCGCTTTCTTTCACATCGTACATTTAACTTTATTTTATTATAATATATAAATTTATATATTTATAATATCATATCTTTGTTGAATTCTATTTTGTCACACGTAAAAGAAATTAGCTACCGTAGCAAATCTATAGTCGTAAAATATGGACAACTAACTTTTTTTTGCTACGTGAGCTATATTTTTAGCAATAATAGAAAAACCTATTGCTGCTATTGCTAAAACTATAGCTCTCGCAGCAAAAAAATGTTAATTGTCCATATTTTACGACTTCTTATTTTTCCGTGCACTTCATAACGATTACAAAATCGGTGACGAGGTCTACTAACACACACTTATGAAAAATGTTATAATGACACATGAACGCAACCAAACAAATCGAAATTTGTATCCTTTTAAAGGAAAAACTGTACTTTACGACTTTACGTTCTGCGTGATTACGATTTTTCAGTGTTGCCATATTGTGCGCTCCAGATTTAATCTCATTACTTTTCTGACAGACCTTGTATAATATTAATTATTTGTCATTAATTACATATTTATAAATTACATATTTATAAATATTGTTAATAAATAATGAGTTATTATAGTTACTTTCTAAAAGTCGAAGGATGAAATATCACTCAAAACGAGTGAAATGCAAGTGTAACGAAAAATGAAAATTGAGGCTGATGTGCACTTTGAGTGATTCGTCACTCTAAGAAAGAGTAAAATTACACTCTATAAGTTGCAGTGAAATCGCACTCCACATTTGAGTGAAAGGGCACTCTTTTCGAGTACAGTGTGGATCAATGTCCATAAAAATAGATATGTCACACTCTACAATTTTGAGTGGAATTTCACGCTGTTAGAGTCATTTATCAGTCGATCTTTAGTAACTCGTGATTCACTATAGTTTTAGAGTGAGATCGTATCACTCCGGTAGAATGGCCGCTCTAAAAATTTGAATGAAAAAATTCATTCTTATCTTATGAGTGCCCGCATTTACTCAAATTAGGGTGACAATCCTCTCTTTTGGCGACTATCTCAATTACTCTGATATTAGTGGCAAAACCACTTTATGAAACTTATTGTTAGAGAGTAAACAATATAAATATATGTACATTTAAAGATAAACAATAAAGAAATAAAAAAAATAAAAAATAAAAAGTCATCAATATAATACATGAAAGATAAAGAATATGAAGAGTAAAATATGTATGTTTATGTGAAAAGAGAGATAATGAAAATGAAGAATACAGAATAAATTACAAAGAATAAGAAAAAATAAATAAAGAATATAAAGATAAAAGAATTGAGATTCAAGAGAAAAGGGAAAAAATGAGAAATAAAAAAAGTAAATAATTGATAAATAATAATATATATATAGTAAACTTTTTTATACTCATATAATCTTATAAGATTCGCAAAATTATTACTCTAAAGAAAATAGTATATTGTACAACTAGTGGGAAAAGTGGTCGATTCTGAATGAGTGTGAAGTTGCTCGCTTCGCTCGTGCGACCATCACACTCATTTGGGCTTGACCACTCTTCTTCCCACGAGTTGTTCATACTATTTTTCTTAACAAGAGCGTGAAACAGGCCGCTTTTCGCGCTTGTTTTACAATTTCATTTCTCCACAGTTAAGAAATGGCTCCATTTCTCAACGCTTATGTCATCGATGCGAAATGGATCGTTTTGCTCACTCAAAACAAGCGCGAAAAGCGGCCCATTTCACGCTCGCGTTAGGAAAAAATTATTTATCATTTTTCTTGCAATAATACTTAAAATGCTAATACAATACTGATGATTAGCTATTCGACCATGTCATGTGCATCGAAATCTTGAGGTACTGCTGCTATAGTCCGAGAGATCACTCCTTTTATAGAATTAAAATGACATTTTATCTTTTTGGAAAATTTTTACTTATTTAGATAATCGAATAAGATACAAGCATTTTTTATCTAAGTTTAGATCTTAGGCAGCTCAACTTATCTAGATAATTTATCCAAAGTGCTTTTAGAGTATAGCTACATAATCTTATTCTATTCATCTTCGGAGGAGTGGACATTACTGAAGTAAGTACGCGGCGTCAAAATCCAATGAAAGTTAATCACTAAATGTGAAAAGAGGGAATGCATAAATTTTTGTAATATGTTTATGGATATGATGTGTCTCGTTCATTACTTTTCGCAATATAAGCGTAGCACAAGTTTCTTAATTTTTTTATAATATTGTTATTTTTTAATGCTTATGTCGATTAATTATTCGTTACTCGTTTTAGTACGAGTTTATATTTTTACTTGATCTTGCTGTTATTTTTTGCTTGATTATATAATATATAATCTTGATCTTAATTGATTATATAAAAAAGCAGATGATTCAGCGCATGGGACATTCAAAACTTTTTGTAAATCGAAAGATGCGCAACAAATGGTGGAGTCATTCACATATTTTCTGTACATTTTATTTATACTTAAATCGCTTGAAAGGTATTCACGTTGTGTAGATGCTCTGCAATAATGAGAATCAACTTTCGGAAACGATTCAATGTGATTTTTCACTGAATTTGTAATTTCAGCCTGACCCTTTATAGCGACAATTGCGGAGGCCAAAACCGTAATTGTATTTTATATACAATGTATATGAAGGCAATGCTTAATTTCAAAATATCAATAAGTCACAGGTAAATTACTAATAATTTTAACTAATTAACAAAATTGTAGTTTTTACATAATATCAATGAATCAACAATTCACTTTAGTTATCTAAAACTTTAAATCATCAATAAATTTCAGATATCTTGTAAAGGGTCATACTCAAACTGATGGTGACTGTATGCATTCAAGTATTGAGGGTGCAGCAAAACATAAAGTGTTGTATACGCAAGAGCATAGGTGCGACGTAATAAGATCTGCGAAAGTAACCGATCCGATATATAAAGTTCATATAATAGAGCAATCTGAAATTTTTGACTTCTCGAAACTTGTCCAGAAAAAGCAGTGGAAAAATGTTCCAATTTCAAAAATTACTAAAATAGAAATAAAAATAAATGGAGACAAAATCATTGCTTATAATAAAGAATATAATAACAATATGGCGAAAATCAAAAATATTTATGAAGATAGAGAGTTGACGCAATGTTATACTTTCAAAATACAGTTGGATGAATCCAAAAAGAAAGATTTTGAGAATCTTATAAAAAAAAATTTAATTTCAGCCGAATTTTATGATTTTTATTTTAAATTGATGGAATAAATTTTTTTCATGCAAATATAGTTTAAGTTTTGCATTATTAAAAGACAATATTTTCTTTTCGTTAATTTTATATGTTTATGTTCTGTTAATAATTATATTATAGTAAATAAAAATACATATGTATATATATACAAATATGCATTGTATATAATTTATTTCATTCTAATAAAGAGAGAGAGAGAGAGAGAGAGAGAGAGAGAGAGAGAGAGAGAGAGAGAGAGAGAGCAACCATGGGTCATTCATGACCCACCATGTTTTTACAATACTCGATAGATATTTATTAACTTTTAATTCATAAAAATTAGTAAATTAAAAATGGAACCATATTCATTGAGCAATGTAAAAACATGAAAAATTTCTTATTGTAAAGTTTTTATAAAGACTGAATTTGTATTATTTATAATAATTCATGTTATTAAATACCTTAAAAAAATCTAAGTAACAAGTGGTAGACGAAATCTTTGTATCTTGAAAAATCTCGAAAAAACCTAAACAGTAGTATCTTCATCTCGATAAAAAATCAAAGTAGTAGTATTATACCTCGAAAAAACCTAAGTAACAAGTGGTGGACGTAATCTTTGTATCTCCAAAAATCTCGAAAAAACCTAAGCAGTATTATTTTTATTTCCAAAAAATTATTACTCAAGTGATACACATCACAAAATTACGTTACCTTATCAAAAAATGAGTCGCGCTTCAAGTGATCTATTATTACAATTACAAAAAAGAAATAATATCTCTTTTTAAATTACAGCGCCAATTACAGAGAACGTATATTTTTTGAGATACAAAAATTACGTCTACCACTTGTTACTTAGGTTTTTTCGAGGTATAATATTACTACTGGTTTTCTTCGATTAAAATAAAAAATTGAATCATGAAGAATTACACAGAGGTAACAGTACAAAATACAAATATTTTATTAAAATATTTAAACCCAACAAGGGAACACAAGGTATTTAAATACAAAGTTTATATATGTATTTTAAAAGATTTAATCGCAATTGCAAAGAATTACAGAGGTAACAGTACAAAAAATAAAAATATTTTATTAAAATACATAAATTTTTCTTGTCAAAAAACTTGGCGCTGCTAGACCTCAAAATTAGGTCAGCCTGGTGTGTAGCAGCGCCAAGTTTTTTGACAAGAAAAATTTATGTATTTTAATAAAATATTTTTATTTTTTGTACTGTTACCTCTGTAATTCTTTGCAATTGCGATTAAATCTTTTAAAATACATATATAAACTTTGTATTTAAATACCTTGTGTTCCCTTGTTGGGTTTAAATATTTTAATAAAATATTTGTATTTTGTACTGTTACCTCTGTGTAATTCTTCATGATTCAATTTTTTATTTTAATCGAAGAAAACCAGTAGTAATATTATACCTCGAAAAAACCTAAGTAACAAGTGGTAGACGTAATTTTTGTATCTCGAAAAATATATGTTCTCTGTAATTGGCGCTGTAATTTAAAAAGAGATATCATTTCTTTTTTGTAATTGTAATAATAGATCACTTGAAACGCGACTCATTTTTTGATAAGGTAACGTAATTTTGTGATGTGTATCACTTGAGTAATAATTTTTTGGAAATAAAAATAATACTGCTTAGGTTTTTTCGAGATTTTTGGAGATACAAAGATTACGTCCACCACTTGTTACTTAGGTTTTTTCGAGGTATAATACTACTACTTTGTTTTTTTTTCGAGATGAAGATACTACTTAACTACTGTTTAGGTTTTTTCGAGATTTTTCAAGATACAAAGATTTCGTCTACCACTTGTTACTTAGATTTTTTTAAGGTATAATACTACCACTGTTTTTTTTTTAGGTAACAACATATACACTACTATGCGTGTACTTGGGGCGCCTTTCTTTACCTTTTTTTTAAAAAAGGTAATTTTGTACAGATATCATGCCTTTTTGTAGTATTACGCATTGTATAAACAGTATGTACAGGGTGTTATTTCGAGGTATAATACTACCACTTTGTTTTTTTCAAGGTAACAACATAATACATATATACTACTATGCGTGTACTTGGCGCATTTTTTTACCTTTTTTTACCTTTTTTTTGAAAAAGGTCATATAAGACGTCGGCGTTAGAAGTAGATAGAATAAGAAGTATCTTAATAAAAAATTTTCACATTTGGACTTTGCATCGAAATATCTCCGCTCGTAGGGCACGGAGCGGAATATTATAAGAGAAACCCCCCCCTAATTGGACCCCAAGCTATCGATCAAACCTACTTAGAACTTGATCCGTTCACTCGTTATCGAGATCTCAACATCTCGGGTACTCGCAACCCGTCGCGTCGCGTAAAAGAGTCACGGTCGGTCTCGCTCCGCGTGTACTTGGCGCGAGACTACCGTGTCTCTTGATTCTGCCGCTAAGGAATTTTTAAGTCGATTCTTATGAATCAAGCTTGAATTCGATGTCTAGGTGTCCCAGGTTGCCGATGACGAGGTCCACATAGTGCGCTTCATAGTTTTCGGTATCCAGGTGTATTAATACCTTGAATTCGATGTCCACGTGTTCCAGGTTGCCGATGACGGGTTCCAGATAGTGCGCTCTATAGTTTTCGGTGTCCAGGTGTAATAATACGTTGAATTCAATGTCTAGGTGTCCCACGTTGCCGATGACGAGGTCCACATAGTGCGCTCCGTAGTTTTCGGTGTCTCCGTGTATTAATACTTCGAATTCGATATCTACGTGTCCTACATTCAGATTTAAAGTTATTAATACACCTAAACACCGAAAACTACGAAGCACACTATGTGGACTTTGTCATCGGCAACCTGGGACATGTGGACATCGAATTCAAGGTATTAATACACGTAGACACCGAAAACTACGAAGCGCACTATGTGGACCTCGTCATCGGCAACCTGAGATACCTAGACATCGAATTCAACGTACGATTACACCTGGACACCGAAAACTATGAAGCGCACTATCTGGACCTCGTCATCGGCAACCTGGGACACGTAGACATCGAATTCAACGTATTATTACACCTGGACACCGAAAACTATGAAGCGCACTATCTGGATCTTGTCATCGGCAACCTGGGACATGTGGACATCGAATTCAAGGTATTAATACACGTAGACACCGAAAACTACGGAGCGCACTATGTGGACCTCGTCATCGGCAACCTGGGACACGTAGACATCGGATTCAACATATTATTACACCTGGACACCGAAAACTATGAAGCGCACTATCTGGACCTCGTCATCGGCAACCTGGGATAACTAGACATCGAATTCAAGCTTGATTCATAAGAATCGACTTAAAAATTCCCTAGCGACACTTTCTGCCAAGCGTAGAGAACCATAGAGAACCTTCTTTTCCGGCAGCGGTGGTAATACGATGTAAGGATACAAAATCTCTCCAGATAAACATGAAGCAATTGACTCAATATATATTATATAAGTATATACCTAATTTACCTAAATAGAAATCTTCCTCCTGACCGATAAGTCTATCGACCTAATTTCGAAATACGCGCGCGATATCGAAACTGGCGATACCTGCGCCGCCAGCGTCAAAAAAGTGAAAGTAACGTTTCTGATTATGACGTCATCATATAACGTCGGCGTTAGAAGTAGAAGAAGAAGAAGAAGTATCTTAATAAAAAATTTTCACATTTGGACTTTGCGTCGCAATATCTCCGCTCGTAGGGCACGGAGCGGAATATTATAAGAAAAACCCCCCCCTAATTGGACCCCAAGCTATCGATCAAGCCTACTTAGAACTTGATCCGTTCACTCGTTATCGAGATCTCAACATCTCGAGTACTCGCAACCCGTCGCGTCGCGTAAAAGAGTCACGGTCGGTCTCGCTCCGCGTGTACTTGGCGCGAGACACTACCGTGTCTCTTGATATCATTCCATCGATAGATTAAAATGTTATGCTTTTTTGTATAAGAATTTTTTCTTTATGGAAAAGCATAATATTATTTAGAATACAAGATTTTTGACATCAAATTCGTAATCAGCACCCTCGAAAACCTATATGCGCATGCTAATAATTTTTCGTTTCAATATGATTTATGTTATAAATATAAATCAAGCACCAACATTATTTCAGCAGTACTGCCAACTTAAATTGACGCGAAAAATTAGAGCGCGCGAGTTAACGCCTTATTCAACCGGCTTCCGAGTTAATGCCTTTTTCAATCGGCTTCCGAGTTAACGCCCTTTCCAACCGGCTTCCGAGATAACGCCTTTTCCAACCGGCTTCCGAGATAACGCCTTTTTCAATCGGCTTCCGAGTTAACGCCTTTTCCAACCGACTTCCGAGTTAATGCCCTTTCCAACCGGCTTCCGAGTTAACACCTTTTCCAACCGGCTTCCGAGTTAACGTCTTTTCCAACCGGCTTCCGAGTTAACGCCTTTTTCAACCGGCTTCCAAGTTAACGCCCTTTTATTCGGAAGCGACGATATTCACGAAACACTATTTCTCTTCATTAATCATCTTCAGTGGGATTTCAACGCGGATTTCCGTGGTTGAAATAAAGTATAATGGAGGTTAATTTACGTGAATATCTATTTGCATAGTGCACGTAACGTTTGAAGTTTGTTTCTCAGAATAAACTTTAATCCCAGCTAAATATTATTAAAAATAAAACGCTGTATTTCTTATCTCTTGTCGAAAGTTGCATTGATACATATTATGCATAAATTATACTGCTTAATCTAATGCCCGATCTACAATAGCTGTAGTAAGCTGTAGTAAGCCTCAAGCCGTAAGAAATTGACCAATTACAGGCGAATGTGAAGAGAATAATCGACTGTGATTGGTCAATTTTTTACATCTTGAGGCTTACTACAGTTTACTATAGCTATTGTAGATCGGGCATTATTGTTAGATCACTAAATCGATGGATTATTATATCAATTCGCTACAGTTAACGTCACGTCATCGTTTTGCAGAAATAAACGTGTAATTTTTTACACGTCTTTTACACAATGTTTGTTAAAAATGAGTATCGTCGTACTTAATGCGAAAGATTTTTCACGGTTCGTTGCATGATAAAAACTAATTTTGCATTTATTCATTTTAATAAGGTGAAATCAAGCTCGTAACATTACGACATTAAGCACATAAAAATCGATTGATTGTGTAATTATGTTATAATGTATGCATCAAGCGCGCGTGAAGATAAACTACCAAGTAGCTTATCTGGAATTTTTGTATCAATGCACTTTTGATTAAAATATTTTAAGAGAACTGAAACCACAATAAAAAATCTAATGACAATTTTTTGGTATACCTATATAAAGCTGCTTCTCCACTAGAGTAACACCGAGCAATTTTTTGTTGATGTTATCCATGTTTTTTAAAAAAGTTGCTAATTGTTGCCGAATGTTTCTTTAAGTTCCTTTAAGTTTCTGTTGCCTGCGACAAAAATTTTCGCTTGTTGTGTGTTTTCATTCAAAACGGTATAGATGAAAGGAAAACTAGCAACACGCGTCAATAAGTCGCAACAGAAACAAATGTTCCTTTAATGTGGCTGTGGTATTCAGTTACCAGTGACACAGTCGCAGTTATGGTCGCATTATCCAAAAATATTTCCAAAATCCAAAAAACCCAAATGTTACTGTGATTATGTTGCTTTAGTGTAGACAAAATGTTGTCATAAGTTTACATATTTCGAAACATTTAGCAACAACGAGCAAAAAAAGTTGCTCGTTGTTGCCTTTAGTGGAGACGCAGCTTAGTTAACACAAACTTTATTGAGACTAGTTTGAATAAAATTAGTATAGTCAGTTGTAAGATTTCAAAATCTATTCCGCAATTTTCCCTTAATTCCATTGACATTCTATTGATTTCATATTTTAGTTTCTTAGTCTTAAGTACGCACGTATAAGAAACAATTTTATTCCTCAAGATGCATTTATAGCCCATTAGATAACGCACTTTAGGAGATAGTGGAAATAGAGATATACTACATGCACACAAAGGTTTTCCAATGTTTACTTCTTTCAGAACAAAATAAGCTACCTCATCAATTTTGTCGTTAAAAACTGTGACAGTTGTAGAACTAATAATTACACTCTTTTAGTTATCTTGATTAGAAGTAAATTAGAGAAAACGCCTTTAGGCGTCAGGACTGGATCTTGGTAGCCTAATAGTATTATTCGCGTGAATTTTTATGTACACTTTTTTGTCAATCAAACCACGTGCCGTTACTAACGATCTTAAAACACAGTTTTGACTGAAGTTAGAACATTACGATCACATTATTAAATTGATAATAATCACATTAATACAAATTATTAGAATATTAAAGATATACAATATGAAAAAAAAGCGGGATGAGAATAGGATGCGGAATATATATAGGATATAAATAAATTTTTATTTTGCCAGTCAAATAATAAATAACAATGGGACTATTAATCGACTCTACTGGCCATTATAATCGCCAAGACAATACGACCACAATTTGGTTCGATTATCGTCAAGACGCTCTTTTAACCAATATAAGCTGATGTAATCTTTGATACTTAATATATAAAATCTCATTTTTAAATAATTAAATTTATTGCCAAAAATATTACCTCACCGGGTATTTTTCGCAATATAAGTGGGAGTCAGACAAAGACCCATGAAAAGTACGAGTGGGGAGGCTGTCTCTCTCGATCGTTTGGTGGGGGTAGTTCGCGTAATTCCCCATTAAGGGGATCCTGGACAGGGGACAATTCCCGACAATTACAGTCAAAACTCTCTTTGAAACGGCTTTATAGATCGCAAAATCCTTTTACAGGAGTAAAGTATAGGTACTAATGAAGAATGGGATTATAAAAAATTAGTGTTAATTCAAAAAAAATGTAAAAATGCTGTTACCTCATAACTTTATTTTTTAATATAAACAGTTGTATAAGTTATATGTACGAAATAAAATGTTTCCACCACGGTCTTACATACAGGTCTGGACACTCGGTCAATTTTCAATGGTGGGGGTAGGTCACAGATAGTCGCCAAAAATTGTTTGTCTCTTGGCCACGAGAGTCGCTGCGGTAGGGTAGTAAACAGAGATAGAAATATAGTCGCTCTCTGTCTCTCTTACATAACTGTACATAACCACATAAAGTAGCTTGCCTAGCAGAGTTCATTAGTAAAGTATTTTTTGTAGGTGATATAAGACCGTGGGTGATATGCAGCTGAAGGAGAGGAGTTTTAGTTAGAGTTGGTTAATCAAGTTTCAGGAAAGAAAAATAAGTCCATTTTATTAAAACTTTTGTTGCAAATACTTTATTGATTCGTCAGTTTCGACAATTTTTTTTGTACGACGAATTGCTTTCTTATTTTCAAATTCTGTTGGTGAGCATTCTGTCGCATCCTTAATTGGATATAATAAATTAGCGCGTATGAAAGCACCTCGGAAGCATGATCTTTACAAGGGAAGGTAAAGCTGTAGGTCTCGAGGACTTCTTCAAGCGTTTGATCGAACACGTCAATCAAAGATGAATATTTTGCAAATATTTCTTCTACGTAGCGGATGAGATGAAAAAAATGTAAATTCGCGTGAATTAAACCGCCTCGGGATTTCAGTTGAACTAGTTGACTGACAGAAGAGGTGCAACTGGAGTTCAATCTGATCGCTCCTACACAAGTCGCGCACGATTGATATCGCTTAAGTATCTGTTTACACAAATAACCTGAAAGTGTAATGTTATGCAGTTTAGTGTTAGTTAAAGATTTGAAAAAGTAGGACCAGAGCTCTTCGTATAGAGCTCTACAGAGCTCTATATGAAGTATCTATAAACAAGTATCTATAAACAACAAAGCATGGCAGAAAATTAATAGAAAAATAAGCAGTGTTAGTATGCGTTAAGGATCCAAAGGTTTTAGTGCAAAGCGGAAAAACTTTGTTAAAATTAAAAACCTGTAACATAATAAATTATGCAATCAAGAATAGGGGATAGATCATAATCATGGGCAGTAATAAGATCGTAGTCCTCAATGAGATCGTCGGCCTCCCAATCTTCGTACTCCAAAACTGTGTCAAGTTTCTTCTGAATCTCTCGAAGATACATGGAACTTTTGGCCTCACCTTTTTCACCGAATACGGCTTTTAAATCGCTGATTTTAATCAAATTTGATGGCAATCTGTCATCAGATACAGTGCAATTGCTAAATTTCGGAGGTTTGATTACGCTGTATACGGACAAAAATTTGTAAAGCTGGAGGAATGTCGGGCAGTTCGGGTGATCGTTACATCCCGCAGACTGGCGTATCGTGCCGAAAAATTTCTGAAGAAACAGATAAGTAGTGTACGTTTAAGATGTATAAAATACCAACTAGCAGAACCAGATCTAGATTGCGTACATATGTTGAAAGTTTGCTCATAATTCATCGAATATAAAAGTACCTCTAAATTGTCTTGGTTGACTTTTCCAGTCAATAAGTAGTCAAAGTTAAATTTCTCGATAAGATAACGGCACATATGTAGTGTAGATTGGAGCGTGATCCGAAGCCCTCTCGATGTTGTAGTAGTGAGAAACTCATTGGGTTTGATTTCTTTTTTCACCATTGCAGTTTCCCAGTTGTTCAGCCATTGCAACGAATCCTTCAACACCTAATGCAAAATATTTGAAAGAATGTGTACAATAATTTATTACTTGCAGTTTGTATAAAAAATGACCCTATATCATAATACTATGCGTATGGAGTTCATGATATTTTTAAGATAAAAACGAATAAACTATAATTTAGTCATTATTTTACCTTGAAATCATTACATTCCGGAGCAAGTCCTTGATTTGGCAATTTGCGATTAAGTGCGTCGATTGCATTTTGCGAACAGGTCGTTTACTTGTTTGCAAAATGCAATCGTCGCTTCGCATCCGGCAAGGGCTTTGCAGTTATGCGACAAGTAGAACGCTAGCCCTTGCGCGACGGAGTTGCTAAAGATCTAGAAGACACAAAGTATTTTTAGGAATATAAAGCAGAAACAACAAACATGTTTCTTCCTCGTCGAACTAATCACATGTACATATACCTGGGTCGCTAATCGAACGCGCATTTTTGATGCGTTATCCATGTGTACATGTCGCTCCGTTATTTTTGGACATGCACGGGCATTTCCTGGATGGTTTTTATCGAGCTCATACAACGTCTCAAAGTATTGCCAACGAATGTAGTTCTCCGAATTGAGCTATAAAAGAGTAACATAAAATATGTGTAATAGACTAGTTATTATGACATTGTCAATAGTAGTATGTATCAGTTATTAGAGGGTCAGTCCACTAGAGTTTCTCAATTTTTACATGTTTTTTTTTTAATACGGTAAGTATAAATAAAAAATTACCCGCAGTTTCTTTTGGTTCAACAGCCGATTTCGTATGTTCTTAATCACATGCGGCGTGTCGGAGAAAACAAACACTTTTCTTTCATCGTCTAAGGAGTGAGTAAACCATGTCTTGGTGTCTTGCATCGTACCCCTAACATTCAGAAGCGACCACATCTTCTGGTTTGTTGCAGCACCATCAGCAATAACACCGTGGATTGTCGCTCCTTTAACTGGATTTTTTGAGGCGAAAACTGCAATTGGCTGCGTGTAAGTATCGGCAAGAGATTGAAACATTACAACGAGACCATGCGTCGCTTGTTCGCTTATGTCCGAAGATCGCAGCCCATCGTCGCCCAAATCTGTCAAGCCGACATAAGTTAAATTCTTGGAACACACGGCTACAGATTTCCATAGATTGATTTCATCGAGCAGCAGTACGCCATGTCGTTGCAGAGGAGTTTTTGTAGCAAGATCTTTTTTGAGTAATTCTGCAAACCGTTCGTCAAAGCCGCATTTCATATCAATTAATGAGAAATACCTGCGTACCGATTTTAAGCATGGTAGTGGTAGAATATTGTTTTTTCGCAGGAACTGGTAATATCCCGGGGATCGGATGTTCATCAGCATACACAACATCATCCAGTCCTCTCTATAACGTCGACCCTTGGTGTTTTTCTTGCTCGCTGCGGCTACGATTTCTTTTAGTGCCAATTGTTGAGCAGCTGGAACGTTTAATGCAGAGCATTTCTCATCTAAAGTTGCCTCTTGCATATTAACTATTTGTTCTTCGTTTTTTTAGACAGCTCATCAGGTGTTTCTCGCGTTCTTTAGCTCGATTTTGTTGACATTTTTGACGTCGGCATTTTAATCGCAGCGCTACGAGATTACGACGCTCTATGAAATTCAAAGCACCGATGTTTCTTAGAAAAATTCCATTTTTCTTACGATTTTTATTCCGTGTTATTATGCCCTGTATGCGCTTCCTCATTTTCATACAGCTATCGCATCTTTGTTTTTTGAAGAGAAGACTGCAGTCTTTGCTGCGCCACTGTTGAATGCCGTCTTGAAATACGGTATCAGCTCGAAGAAGATCGATATTAACTTCGCCGAGGCCACTGCAAACGTTCATCTCCTTAAATTTGTTTAAGACGTTTGGAAGCGTTTCGATTCCTTCCAAAGTTTCGTCAAGATTTGCTTTTTGTGAATCAACGTCTCGTCCGTAAACGTAAAACTGAAGTTTTCTATCCGAGTCGAGAATGACGCATTTTTGTGATACCGGCAAACGCTTTCCATTCTTAACTGGCGTTATCATGTAGGTAAATATAATAATTTTTCCGTTTGTAGCAGGTGCCTTGCTAATGCTCCAATATTCAGGTAATTTGCTACAAATCTCTTGATAGGTACGACCACTTTCGTTTTCTACATCTATAACAATGAAGCAAGTACTATTGATAAAAAATCCGTATAAATTTATATTTATTTTTCAGATTTTCTAGCTGATCAAATGAATGTATATTACTAGTGAAGGTAAGTATCTCAGTATTAATTACAATTTTTTTTCAGATTTTGCAGCTTTATCCATAGGTTTTATAATTTATCTTCTTTCAAGAAATTTTTGTCTCGATTTATATGCATAAGTGTTAAATGATTTACACTTATGAGTCATTAAAGACTCATCTCAGTAACTTACATTTCCTTGTGGTAACGGATGTATATATGTCGATTGGTTCCTCAAGTGCTACCGGGCCTGTCACCAGAGGATCAGTATCTGTAAGTTCCATCGGTGAAACCAATTTGGCGCCGTCCACAATTGGTAACACAAAACTGCAGCTAGTAGCTGTAATATTAAAATAATTAAATGTTGTAATTACTATACATTTTATTATATTTTTTAAGTTGTAAAATAAATACTTGTTTCAGTAGAAGACTCCTTGATCAAAGAGTCAATAAGCTGAACCGAATCGTTCATGAAGCCAGCGGACTCGCCAGAAATGCTCCATTGCCTTGTAGCACTTGAAGACGTGGCAGATTCCATTGATGGATCTATCGAATCGTGTGTGATTTGGACGGACTCCTAAACTGACGACTTTCTAACAAAGTTAACGACATCATCAATTGTAACTTTGTTTGGAGCTAAATGACCAAAATATTCAGTCGATGGGACAGCGCAATCCTTTGCTGTCGAAAGGTCATCAAACTTTGATGGAACAGCAGACTTACTGAGCTGAGGGTACTTGTATGGTTCCTTCAATATAACATATGTAATATGAGATCGCATCCTGTTTGCACATGTACAATTTGTTCAATATAAACTTACCTGAGCGATAATCCGACCATTCGAGTCTCGTTTGATCCATTTACGGATTATATCTTCCTCTTTAAAATGTTTGTCGCAAACTACGTGTGTCGGCTTTAGTGTAACAATGCCCGGAATAGCTGTTACCCATTGTTTGTACCGATTGGCGTCTTTTGGTACGCGAAACACTGAGCGTTTTGAAGTCTCACAGTACACAAACTTACAATTCGGCACGACGCACGACTTAGGCATTTTCACATACCACGTACTTTAATATACTGTAGGATACGTTCTCAAAAATGTTTCTGGACGAAACACGTCCGAACACGTTCACGTTTTGATGAGACTCGGTTACTTTTTCACTCTTTCTATATCTTCGATAGCAAGCTACGCTACGTTATGTGGTTATGTACAATTACACGGAGAAAATTGTTACGGTTGTTACAACAATGTTCTCTATGATTAAAAGAGAAATGTATGTAAATTCAAGTTAAATTGATATTACATTGAATGTAGCTGTTAAGATATGCCCATTTATACAGTTGTCATAACCGTAGTTCTTATGATACGTAACATTCGGTTATAATACCCTCGTATATGGTTGCCTCAACCAAAGGATTATTGCTATCCCTCTTATGTGGTCTGCAGCACAACTATTATGGTTGAGAGATCCATAAGATATAGCTGCACGGTACAGCACTGAACACTGCATGATTGAGAGTTTAGTTCCATTGCGCGCGCAAAAGAATTTCTGCATAGAATAAAGTGGATTTGATAAGGATGTTTTAACTTTAAGGCCTATCTACATAAGACGCAGAACGCGAGTCGCCAGCACACACACAGTCTACATGTCAATCTAACCTCTTTGTGTATAGAGGTTAGATTGACATGTAGACTGTGCGTGTGTCTTGCGACTCGCGTTCTGCGTCTTATGTAGATAGGCCTTTATAAATATACTTTTTTCATAAATATATTTACGAACACAAAATTTCGTAATGAGCCGACACTGGTTTCTGACATTCACCCGACATTATAAGAAATATATTATATCATATATCCAATTCAAAATTTTATTATTCTTTTTAAACTGAATTTGTTTCTTAAGATGATTTTTGAAAAATTATATATTTGCGCTGGTTGACATATGTAGACTAAATATAACGCTAACATTAAATTAAGAAGTGGTCTACCACGTAAGGCAGTTGGCTCACGATCCAGAGGTCCCGAGTTCGAATCCCACCAAGGTAAGTGTGTTTTTATATGTGTTTTTAAATGCGAGAAAATATTTATAATCATAGACTGCATCTTAAGAAACAAATTTAGTTAAAAAATAGTAATAAAATTTCGAAATAAATAATTTTTTTTTGTCGGGTGAATATTTGTTTATTATGGTTGTAACATCCATATATTATGGTTGCAACATCCATATAGTAGCTACCCTCACTAAGGTTAGGGCAACCATATGGAAACCATATGGAAACCATAGGTCACTTCCAGAGTACTATGGTTTCCATAACCCTTTTGTATGGATGGGCGAAAATTAACAGCATTATTCTGTTGTAGCAACCGTAACTTTTTCTCCGTGTATGTAAGACAGACAGAGAGCGACTATATTTCTATCTCTGTTTACTACCCTACCGCAGCGACTCTCGCGGCCAAGAGACAAACAATTTTTGGCGACTATCTGCGACCTACCCCCACCATAGGAGTGTCCAGACCTGTATGTAAAACCGTGGTTCCCACTCTTCAGAATACGTGCACAAACAATAACGTACCTTTGAAATTGAGATTGAAAGCCTGGAAAAAGATTAGAGCTTTGAAGAAATCGTGCATATTTTCCACAAAAATATACACGCAGCCTAGTAAGCAGAGATGGCTCAGCAATCGAACAAAGACAGATGTCATTTCGTTAGATAAAGACAGATATAGCAAAAACAAAATTAGAAATGTTGACATTATCGACATCGAGGAAGTTCGGCCGTCAGTCCAGCATTCCCTTAATGGCGGACGGTGTCCTAACTCTTACTAGAGGAACTCTATATACACAGAATTAGCAGTGACCTCTACGCAACTTTAACACCTGCCCCCCCCCCTTATACCTTCCACTCCAACATTTCTTTTCATACTATATACTCTCTTTGTTTGACGTGTTACTATTATTCAAACGTGTAGTATACAAGTCTAGTGTACACTAGGCAGTGTAGAATTTAGTATCAAAATGTCGCTACCGAAATGGGTCTCCTTCAATTCTTTTTATTGTATATCGCCACAAATATTCACACAGATGATCGATTAACTTATATTGTTTAATACCACCTCTAGATACTTAAACGAGCTCGTAAAGCACGCCACGAACCCATGTGGCACCTCGTTTCGCGCGAAAAGTGTATGCGTGGAGACAGTAGGTTCCGCCCCCCTGCGGGGGGCTCCACTACTTTTAAACTAGACACATAGTGTGCCTTAACATAGTACATGCCTGAACTTTCCACGAGTGGTAAATTGCAAACCCATGTAATACCGTACACTGAGAAAAAAATATTTTAATCCAAAAAAATATTTATTAGGTGGCTCTTAATAGCATTATTTACTTACTTTTTAAACATATTTATTTAGAATTAGATATTTTTATTTAATTGAAATAAAAATATCTAATTCTAAATAAATATGTGTAAAAAATAAGTAAATATGCTATTAGGAGCCACCTAATAAATATTTTTTTGGATTTTTTTTCTCACAACAATATTGCTATTATTACATTTAAAAATATATCTCGAAAACTATGCATCGTAGCGCATTGTGATTTGCGGCATTCTTTTTCTCAGTGAAAGATATATCAAACACACTTATCAAATTGAGGGGCCCCGGAAAAAACATTATCCCCCAGCCACGTACATACACTGAGAAACGGTAGTCAGACAGAACGTCCAAAAAAAAATTTCCCACGACAGAACATCCCACGACATTATGTCCAAAAAAATAATATCCCCGTGACAAAATTTCCTGCGACAGGACGTCCACGCGAAACCAGGAGCCACATGGGTTTATAACTTTCCACGCGTGGAAAGCCTACGCATGTACTTTGAAGGCATACTATGTGTGTAGTTTAACCATAGTGGAGCCCCCCGCAGGGGGGCGGAACCTACCACCTCCATGCATACGCTATCCACGCGAACCGAGGTTCACGCACACCCCCCCGTGCTTTCGGGGGAGGTGCGGTAGTCCCGAAATAGTTCACGCATACACTTTCCACGCGAACCGAGGTTCACGCACACCCCTCCCGTGCTTTCGGGGGAGGTGCGGTAGTCCCGAAATAGTTCACGCATACACTTTCCACGCGAACCGAGGTTCACGCATTAAATACTTTTAGTCATTTTGAGCAAAAACGCTTTAATTGAGCCTTATTTCATCGAAATCGGAGAGGAGTGAGCTTTCCTTCAGATTTACTAAAATAGGAAAAAAAAATAGGTAGGGTGCATATTTTTCGGGCTCCCCCGATTGATTATCACTGTCGGAGTCACAACAAAGGTTTTTACCAAGAAAACCGCAAGAAAATATCAAAATTCGGAAAAAGCCCTATTCTGAAGAATTACCTAAATTGGTAATGGTCATATATTAGTATGAACGCATGTACTAACGTAATACCGTAATAAAACCGACAATGACATAATTCATGTGCCGATTGTGTCGTGGGTGTTTTGTCGTGGGAAGTTTTGTCACGGGGATATTATTTTTTTGGACATATTGTCGCGGGATGTTCTGTCGTGGGATATTTTTTTTGTACGTTCTGTCATGGATCCCTAAGAAACCCATTTATTTAAACCTATTTGAATCAATTAAAATCTTTGGCTGGATATGAGTTTGGTTGGATAAACAAATTCTTTAGTAAATATAACAAAAAATTTGGTTAACATAACAAACTTTTTTAACATAACTAAATTTTTCGTTACGTTAACCAAATTTTTTGTTATATTTATGAAATATAACTGCTTCTGAATATTAGTCGAATCTCAGATAATAAAACTTGATTATTGGATTTAACTTGGATTTTTAACTGCGTATTGAACTTGATCTCATTCCTAGTAATGCCGCAATAAAATGCCCATACAGCATGGAATATGCAAGAAATGTGCTATAAACAATCTATAAATATTTTAATATTCCACGGGTCATTCAGAATATTCTGTAGAAGTTCTATAAATATTCCATGAAATTTTGTCTATTCGGAATATGCATAGAATATTCTGCAAATATTCTAATAAATATAGTACATTTAAAAAATGTATAGAATGTTCTATAAATATTTTAACAAATATAGAATATTTGGAATATTTACAGAACATTTTGTTAATATTCTTAAACATTTATAGCATGTGCTATAAATATTCTGAAAAACTTTTCTAGAATTGCTATGAATATTTCTGTTTCGGGAAATGGGAAGGCCGTCGAGTGGTAAGCGAGTGATGACTTGGTGGTAATGATAACACTACTTATATTTCGTTAGAATACAGAGAGCTAACCGGACAACGTATCGTGAACACGGACTTGGACAGACAGACCACAGACTCGAGAAAGAACATTAAGTCAGACATTAGATAGATAGGCAACTCTATGGGATAATGGTTCTCCAGATGTCGCGCTGTGAATCGCCACCAATCCGGATTCAGCTCGAACACCTCCCCTCGATGAGCACACGACGTCTGTGAAATTGTTAGACGGTTTTTAGATTTAAGAGATCAAGACATCTCTCGTGTTTCAACCTAGGAAGTCCCTTGGTGAGAATGTCTGCGGCCATTAGCTCAGTGGGAGCATATTCAATCTTCAAGATTCCGCTCTCCATCACCTCGCGAACATAGTGATTGCAAACATCAATGTGCTTGGTTCTGGCGTGGAAGACAGGATTCTCCGCCAGTTTCCGGGCTCCGTTGTTGTCATTGAAGATCGTCATTTTGGTTGGTAACTCGATGCCGAGGTCGCTAATAAATCTTTGAAGGTAAACAGCCTCCTTCACGGCGTCTGATACAGCCATGTATTCGGCTTCAGTAGACGAAAGGGCAGTGGTCCTCTGCTTCTTGGACTCCCAGGATATGAGACATCCGTTCAATACAAAAGCATAACCCGTATAGGATCGTCGGCCGTCTAGACAATTCGCCCAATCCGCATCAGCATAGCCAGTGAGTTGTTTGGTGGATCTCTTGAATGACAGTCCAAGATTCGATGTTCCTTTGAGGTATCGCAAGACACGCTTGGCTGCCTTCCAGTGGGTTTCGTCGTAACAATTGTTGAACTGCCCCAGGTGACTCACTGCGTATGAAATATCGGGCCTGGTGCACATGGCTAAGTATGTCAGCCTCCCGACCAGCTCCCGAAAAGGCAGTTCCTCCTCTTGCATACTGGAATCGTCTTCGCTCTTTCTTAATTTCTGGCTGCAATCCAGCGGAGTAGCCACTGGCTTCGAGTCTTTCATTCCGAATCGGTCCAGAGTATCTTTGATATACCCCTTTTGACTCAATGTCATTCCATCCTTGTTTTGAGTAAACTCGATGCCGAGACAATATTTTACTTCGCCGAGATCCTTGATCTGAAAACTTTTGGTAAAAGTTTACAATAACTTACACAGCTCGGATCAAGAGACACGGTAGTGTCTTGCGCCAAGTACACGTGGAGCGAGACCGACCGTGACTCTTTTACGCGACGCGACGGGTTGCGAGTACCCGAAATGTTGAGATCTCGATAACGAGTGAACGGATCAAGTTCTAAGTAGGCTTGATCGATAGCTTGGGGTCCAATTAGGGGGGGGTTTCTCTCATAATATTCCGCTACGTGCCCTACGAGCGGAGATATTGCGACGCAAAGTCCAAATGTGAAAAATTTTTATTAAGATACGTCGTCGTCGTCGTCGTCGTCGTCTACGTCGACCGCTCTCATCTCAATATTATTATGATTATCAGAGAAACGTCACTTTCACTTTTTCGACGCTGGCGGCGCAGGTATCGCCAGTTTCGATATCGCGCGCGTATTTCGAAATTAGGTCGATAGACTTATCGGTCAGGAGGAAGATTTCTATTTAGGTAAATTAGGTAATATATAATATATATTGAGTCAACGGAAAAGAAGGTTCTCTACGCTCGGCAGAAAGTGCCGCTAGGGAATTTTTAAGTCGATTCTTATGAATCAAACTTGATATAATATATATTAAGGCTGAGTTTCCACTGAGCGCGTCACGCGTCGCGTCGTCACAAGTTAACCAATCAAAACATCCCATTTCATTACATTCTTGTGACGGAATCGAAATGGAATGTTTTGATTGGATGACGCGACGCGTGACGCGCTCAGTGGAAACTCAGCCTAAGTCAACGGAAAAGAAGGTTCTCTACGCTTGGCAGAAAGTGCAGCTAGGGAATTTTTAAGTCGATTCTTATGAATCAAGCTTGAATTCGATGTCTAGGTATCCCAGGTTGCCGATGACGAGGTCCAGATAGTGCGCTTCATAGTTTTCGGTGTCCAGGTGTAATAATACGTTGAATTCGATGTCTACGTGTCCCAGGTTGCCGATGACGAGGTCCACATAGTGCGCTCCGTAGTTTTCGGTATCTACGTGTATTAATACCTTGAATTCGATGTCCACGTGTCCCAGGTTGCCGATGACGGGATCCAGATAGTGCGTTTCATAGTTTTCGGTGTCCATGTGTAATCGTACGTTGAATTCGATGTCTAGGTGTCCCAGGTTGCCGATGACGAGGTCCACATAGTGCGCTCCGTAGTTTTCGGTGTCTACGTGTATTAATATCTTGAATTCGATGTCCACGTGTCCCAGGTTGCCGATGACGGGATCCAGATAGGGCGCTTCATAGTTTTCGGTGTCCATGTGTAATCGTACGTTGAATTCGATGTCTAGGTGTCCCAGGTTGCCGATGACGAGGTCCACATAGTGCGCTCCGTAGTTTTCGGTGTCTACGTGTATTAATATCTTGAATTCGATGTCCACGTGTCCCAGGTTGCCGATGACGGGATCCAGATAGTGCGCTTCATAGTTTTCGGTGTCCAGGTGTAATCGTACGTTGAATTCGATGTCTAGGTGTCCCAGGTTGGCGATGACGAGGTCCACATAGTGCGCTTCGTAGTTTTCGGTGTCCAGGTGTAATAATACGTTGAATGCAATGTCTAGGTGTCCCAGGTTGCCGATGACAATGTCTAGATAGTGAGCTCCGTAGTTTTCGGTGTCTACGTGTATTAATACCTTGAATTCGATGTCTAGGTGTCCCAGGTTGCCGATGACGGGATCCAGATAGTGCGCTTCATAGTTTTCGATGTCCATGTGTAATCGTACGTTGAATTCGATGTCTAGGTGTCCCAGGTTGCCGATGACGAGGTCCACATAGTGCGCTCCGTAGTTGTCGGTGTCTACGTGTATTAATATCTTGAAATTGATGTCTAGGTGTCTCAGGTTGCTGATGACGAGGTCCAGATAGCGCGCTCCGTAGTTTTCGGTGTCTAGATGTAATAATACCTCGAATTCGATGTCTACGTGTCCCAGGTTGCCGATGACAAGGTCCACATAGTGCGCTTTGTAGTTTTTGGTGTCTAGGTGTATTAATAACTTTAAATCTGAATGTAGGACACGTAGATATCGAATTCGAGGTATTAATACACGTAGACACCGAAAACTACGGAGCGCACTATGTGGACCTCGTCATCGAAAACGTGGGACACCTAGACATCGAATTCAACGTATTATTATACCTGGACAACGAAAACTATAGAGCGCACTATCTGGAACCCGACATCAGCAACCTGGAACACGTGGACATCGAATTCAAGGTATTAATACACCTGAATACCGAAAACTATGAAGCGCACTATGTGAACCTCGTCATCGGCAACCTGGGACACCTAGACATCGAATTCAAGCTTGATTCATAAGAATCGACTTAAAAATTCCCTAGCGGCAGAATCAAGAGGTACACGCGGAGCGAGACCGACCGTGACTCTTTTACGCGACGCGACGGGTTGCGAATACCCGATATGTTGAGATCTCAATAACGAGTGAACGGATCAAGTTCTAAGTAGGCTTGATCGATAGCTTGGGGTCCAATTAGGGGGGGGGGGGGTTCTCTTATAATATCCCGCTCCGTGCCCTACGAGCGGAGATATTGCGACGCAAAGTCCAAATGTGAAAATTTTTTATTAAGATACTTCTTCTTCTATCTACTTCTAACGCCGACGTCTTATATGACTCTACAAAAAAGCGTGATATCCGTACAAAATTACCTTTTTCAAAAAAAAGGTAAAGAAAGGCGCCAAGTACACGCATAGTAGTATATATGTATTACGTTGTTACCTCGAAAAAAACAAAGTGGTAGTATTATACCTCGAAATAACACCCTGTACATATTGTTTATACAATGCGTAATACTACAAAAAGGCGTGATATCTGTACAAAATTACCTTTTTCAAAAAAAAGGTAAAGAAAGGCGCCAAGTACACGCATAGTAGTGTATATGTTGTTACCTCGAAAAAAAAAACAGTGGTAGTATTATACCTTAAAAAAATCTAAGTAACAAGTGGTAGACGAAATCTTTGTATCTTGAAAAATCTCGAAAAAATCTAAACAGTAGTATCTTCACCTCGAAAAAAAAAACAAAGTAGTAGTATTATACCTCGAAAAAACCTAAGTAACAAGTGGTGGACGTAATCTTTGTATCTCCAAAAATCTCGAAAAAACCTAAGCAGTATTATTTTTATTTCCAAAAAATTATTACTCAAGTAATACACATCACAAAATTACGTTACCTTATCAAAAAATGAGTCGCGCTTCAAGTGATCTATTATTACAATTACAAAAAAGAAATGATATCTTTTTTTAAATTACAGCGCCAATTACAGAGAACATATATTTTTCGAGATACAAAGATTACGTCTACCACTTGTTACTTAGGTTTTTTCGAGGTATAATATTACTACTGCTTTTCTTCGATTAGAATAAAAAATTGAATCATGAAGAATTACACAGAGGTAACAGTACAAAATACAAATATTTTATTAAAATATTTAAACCCAACAAGGGAATACAAGGTATTTAAATACAAAGTTTATATATGTATTTTAAAAGATTTAATCGCATCGCAAAGAATTACAGAGGTAACAGTAAAAAAAATAAAAATATTTTATTAAAATACATAAATTTTTCTTGTCAAAAAACTTGGCGCTGCTAGAGAGAGAGAGAGAGAGAGAGAGAGAGAGAGAGAGAGAGAGACCTTTTACAAATGTAGATATTACTTATTCTATACTTATTCTATACTTAATTCTAATCGCTTTAAAAATCTAAACTTATCCTAACTTATCCTATACTTAGTAATAAGCCGCATTATTCACCGTCACACACACACACACACACACACACACACACACACACACACACACACACACACACACACACACACACACACACACACATCGCCCACACCCACTCGCTCGCACATACACACCAGGCTGACCTAATTTTGAGGTCTAGCAGCGCCAAGTTTTTTGACAAGAAAAATTTATGTATTTTAATAAAATATTTTTATTTTTTGTACTGTTACCTCTGTAATTCTTTGCGATGCGATTAAATCTTTTAAAATACATATATAAACTTTGTATTTAAATACCTTGTATTCCCTTGTTGGGTTTAAATATTTTAATAAAATATTTGTATTTTGTACTGTTACCTCTGTGTAATTCTTCATGATTCAATTTTTTATTCTAATCGAAGAAAAGCAGTAGTAATATTATACCTCGAAAAAACCTAAGTAACAAGTGGTAGACGTAATCTTTGTATCTCGAAAAATATATGTTCTCTGTAATTGGCGCTGTAATTTAAAAAGAGATATCATTTCTTTTTTGTAATTGTAATAATAGATCACTTGAAGCGCGACTCATTTTTTGATAAGGTAACGTAATTTTGTGATGTGTATCACTTGAGTAATAATTTTTTGGAAATAAAAATAATACTGCTTAGGTTTTTTCGAGATTTTTGGAGATACAAAGATTACGTCCACCACTTGTTACTTAGGTTTTTTCGAGGTATAATACTACTACTTTGTTTTTTTTTCGAGGTGAAGATACTACTGTTTAGATTTTTTCGAGATTTTTCAAGATACAAAGATTTCGTCTACCACTTGTTACTTAGATTTTTTTAAGGTATAATACTACCACTGTTTTTTTTTTCGAGGTTACTTTGACCTTGACATATGTTGTCAAGGACATAATACTGAGTAACTTTTCCTTATAACTTAATCGGCGGTCGCTTTTTATTAAAAAGTTATTAACAAAAAAAAGTTTGGCGACCTCACCGATTTCAATGACCTTGATATATGTTGTCAAGGTCATGACCCCAAGTGACCTTCAGAAGGTTTTAGCCGTTGCTCGTTATTCGTTAAAAAGTTATTAACAAAAAAAGTTTGGAAAATACGTAGGTTAGATGACGCGCTTTACAAGTATTTAACTGTTTAAAGCGCGTCACTAATCTACATAGGTTAGATGACGCGCTTTAACAGTATTTAATTGTTTAAAGCGCGTCAACTAACCCATGCGTAAACTATTTCGGGGCTACCGCACCTCCCCTGAAAGCAGGGAGGGGGGTGGGTGAACCTCGGTTCGCGTGAAAGTATATGCGTGAACTATTTCGTGGCTACCGCACCTCCCCCGAAAGCGGGGGGGTGTGGTTGAACCTCGGTTCGCGTGAAAAGTGTATGCGTGAACTATTTCGGAGCTACCGCACCTCCCCCGAAAGCAGGGGGGGTGTGGGTGAACCTCGGTTCGCGTGAAAAGTGTATGCGTGAACTATTTCGACATTTATATTAGTCATTTATGCCTTCCAATACTCAAAATAGCTGCTATATTTTTCAAACTTTTTTTGTTTATAACTTTTTAATAAGCAGCGACTGCCGACTAAGTTATAAAGAAAAGTTACTCAGTATTATGTCCTTGACAACATATGTCAAGGTCAAAGTAATCCGAGCTGTGTAAGTTATTATAAACTTTTACCAAATTTTTAGAAAGATGTTCAGTTAGTTTAGTGATTTCCGATAGGTCGCGGGATGCCACCAGGATGTCGTCCACGTAGACTGTGACGATAAGGATATTTTCGCCTCTTCCCTTGAAGAATACGCACGGATCAGCTGTAGATTGCTTAAGTCCAAACTTCTTAAGCTCACGTCTCAGTCTCACGTGCCAGCGGCGTCCAACTTGGCGAAGTCCGTAAAGAGCTTTTCTTAATAGACAAACCTTGTCTCCGCTCCTCAATTCCCAAAGCATGCTTGCTGCTTTATCGGCAATCTTCCCCTTCTTCTCGGAGATGACAATTTCTTCTAAAACTCGTTCCGTGTATTTGGGAATCTCCATGTAGATTAGTTCCTCGAGCTCGCCGTTTAAGTATGCGGTTGTGACGTCTAGGTGATGAATCTTCATGTCATGTTGTGCCGCTAGGGCCGTTGCCATGCGTATTGAACTGAGACGAGCCACTGGAGCGAAGGTCTCGTTGAAGTCCACGCCAGGACGTTGAGAGAATCCACGCGCAACGATGCGCGCCTTTTTCCGATTCAATGTGCCATCTTGATTCATCTTGTTTCGTAGCACATATCGGCTACCTATAATCTCGCATCCTTCCGGGCGATCCACCAGCTCCCACGTATCATTATTTAAAATAAATTTCATTTCCGTGGCCATAGCGTGAATCCATTCCTCCGCATCAGGACCTATCAGGGATTCATCAATGGGTACTTCGGCAAGAAAAGCGAATCCGGCTTGTTCGGTTGTATCTTTCGCAACATGAAACAATTTTCTAGGTCTTCCCCTCCGTCCTGTCATAATTTTTCGAGGTCTTCCTGGTCCTCTCCTCGGTGTGGTCAGCGGTTCGTCGACATGATCCTGTCTTCATCTTCGGTGACGTGATCTTCTCTGTCGTCATCTTCGGTGACGTGATCTTCTCTGTCGTCGTCTTGATCCTTGACGCTATCGTCGAAAATCGGAAATTCAATTTCGTTTGGTTTCTCTGCGACATCCTCTTCTTTTGGTTCAGACTCCTTTTGCGTTTGGCGTAACGCTTCCGGCATGGCAATGAATTCCACATCTCTCGATATGTCTATCTTGCGTTCGTCCGGAATCCACACCCTGTAGGCTCTTGAATTTTCGGCGTATCCTAAGAAGATTTCTCTCTTAGAACGTGGCTGGAATTTTTCCTTGTTCGGCTCTCGATTCAGTGTGTATACAGGACAACCGAATTCTTGAAAATGTCCGACGTTCGGCGCATTTCCCGTCCAGTTTTCGTAAGGAGTCTTGCCGCCAAGGCTACTGGTCGGACAGCGATTGCGTATATAATTTGCCGTATTGATAGCCTCTCCCCAGAAAGACGGAGGTAGATTAGATTGGATCATGAGGCATCTAGCCATCTCCACGAGAGTCCGATTCTTCCTCTCTGCAATCCCATTCTGTTCCGGAGTATGCGTGACCGTCAACCTGCGCTCGATCCCGTTTATCTTCAGAAAGTCGTTGAATTCTTGATTGACGAACTCTTTGCCGTTGTCTGTTTGCAGACACTTTATCTTGCGTCCGGTGTGGTTTACGACGAGTGCCTTGAAATGTTTGAATTCATTAAACACCTCGCTCTTACTCTTGATCATTTGCACCATACACCATCGTGAGTAGTCGTCGATAAAAGTTACGAAATACCTCGATTTCCCGATTGATTCGACTCTCATAGGTCCGCATACGTCCGAATGGACTAACTCCAAGAGCTCTGTTTGCCTCTCCGACTTCTTCGGGAAAGGAGCCCTTGTCATCTTCCCGCGGATGCAAATTTCGCACTTGAGATTGCGATCGGGATCAACGATATTCATTCCGCACACGGTTCCGTCACGATCACACGCCGAGAGATCTCTTGGGTTGAGATGACCCATCCTACGATGCCATATCTCCATAGATGCTTTAGTCGGCTATTTGTCGAGGTTAGTTACGGCTGCGACCCTGCAATCGTGTCTGTTTTCATGCACGTAGTATATATAATCCGTTACTGCGAGTCGCTTCAAGTCTTGTAACACCGTCTCGGTCGATAACGCTTGCCGATTTTCCGTCGAAAATAATCTTGAAGCCTCTGTCGGTTATCTTACTTACCGACAGTAGATTTGTGCGTAAGTCAGGCACGTGTAGGGTATCATCGAGACGTAATTGCTTAGCTCTTCCTTTGACTTCCGTGCTGAGATGTACAGTCCCTTTTCCGGTAATCGTGGTCGATGAATTATTAGCGAGGTTTAATTTATCGGCTGCAATCTTCTCGAGATTCGCGAATTTACTCGGATCGCTACATAGATGAGCGGTACAGCCGCTATCCAAACACCACTTCTTCGCGTATACCCTTGCCTGAAGCGCTTCCTGTACATCCGGATCCTGACCATCGGTTGTCGGCACGCATGCGAACACGCATACATCGTCGGCGTCGGCCATTTTCGCCTTTTCAGGACTTTTCGAGGACGCTTGACTATCTTCCGCGCGCGAGTTACATTCGGATGCTTTGTGCCCGACCTTTCCACAGCGATGGCACTTATACTTGAAAGGTTTCTTCTCGGATGCAGTGTTGCCCTTCCTCTCCTTCGGATTCCTGTTGCGTTTCTCGAAGCGCTTGGCGATCATGGCGCCTTGACCCGTAACGCGCGTGTCATTCTTTCGTGCATCCAAGAAGACTAGAGACCAGGAGACCGAACTCCAGTGGTGGGGGTGAGTCAAAATGTGGTCCGGCGCTGTTCGCAGTATGGTCGCCGGCCAATTCATGAACTACGCTACGTGCTGGATAAGTTCGAATCTTTACGTCGTTTGTTCTCTAGTCTTCTTGTTTGTTGCAAACCGTTTAAAACAAAGTGAAATCATGTCTAAAGTGTGTTGCATTGTGAATTGTGAGAGTAAATGTCCCAATTTGGATTCGAATAAAAGGACGCTATTTGGATTTCCGAAGGTAAGTGTATTTGATTGAAATAAAAATGAATAACAATCATTTTCTCAAGAACATACAATCAGTTTGATTTTTTCACTTTTCAGGATTCTCATGAAAATCAAATCTGGATAGATAAGATTTCTCCGTTTTTGAGTAAGGGAAACGCTACTCGAAAATATTTACGTATTTGCGATAAACATTTCAAGGACAACGATGTTGAGCGGACTTTTCGAACTGTCTTGAAAGATGGAACAATAAACGAAATACCACGTGAAAAATTTAAATTGAATCAAGGTAGTGTACCATGTATTTTCGATGTACATCAAGATAATTTTGAAGAAGAGTCCATGGATGCAGGAGGCGAAAGTTTATGTGTAAGTTGAAAATCGTTATAAATTATGCTTTGAAAATATATTCCCGTTCATTGGATGTCAAGAACATAAGGGAGCGTTGACAAAACGGGTGATTCATTATTATACATTAAGCAGAGCACATATTCTCAGTAAAACTTACAATAAAATATATGATGAGAAGAAAGTGGAGATGCAAAAACATCGAAAACAATCGAAACTTGGTGGAAAATCTGCAAAAAAATAAAAACAAGTGTTCGATAAAAAAAGACTGAATAAAAGTTATGTTATTAAAGTTATAATATATATTTAAAGTTATGTAAAAATATAAGGAGATAAATATAAAGGAAAAACCATAATTTTATTTAAAAAAAATTACATTGCATTTTACACATCCAATATCAATAAACATTTTTATGTACAATTTAGCTGTTCCGAGGAAGCTATTATCAATTTCATTACAAAAATTTATATGCTTTGAAAAACCAAGAGTTACACATCCAATATCAATAAACATTTTTATGTACAATTTAGCTGTTCCGAGGAAGCTATTATCAATTTCATTACAAAAATTTATATGCTTTGAAAAACCAAGAGTTTATCAATACAATTCAAACTTTCAACAATATCTCTCACTGATTCTGGCTCAGGTATTAGCCACTTTATATGGTTTTGTTTAAAATATATCTCTCCGTTCATGTTCGAATCAATGATCATATTTAATTTTATAGTATAATCATTCTCTGCTTTAGCAAATATTATGCGGTGATCTTGCACAACAAATCCCCAACTTTCATGTGGCAACTGAATGAGTTTTGCATTCTTTCGTAGATATTGAAATAGATAATTTTTGCATGTCTTTGCAATCCTGTAGTCGCCGTGTATTTCGCAACCTGCTTTTACGAATCTTTCCTCAATTTCTTCTCGATATTCGCCCATGGTTGCATCAATTACTTTTCCAGACTCAGTGCCCTATGCAAAAAAATTCAATTGATTATATTTCACAACACAGAATATCGTATTTTTTTTATCACTTTGTTTTATCCAAAAAAAGTTTCCTATGTGAACTTCGTCGTTCCTAAGTATCATATATTATTTATTAAAACTTACGACATCAAAATTAAATTCAGTGTTTACATCTGCCAAGATGCCAAGCTGATGTTCTTGGTTATGTTGCACGAAGCTCTTGCACCATCTTGCACCGGAAATCCAGCACGCCGTAGTTCATGAATTGGCCGGCGACCATACTGCGAACAGCGCCGGACCACATTTTGACTCACCCCCACCACTGAAATTTTAAGGAGTTCGGTCTCCTGGTCTCTAGTCTTCTTGCGTGCATCGTGTTCTTCCACGATTTTTACTCGTAGTACTTCCGGCGTCGGTAACTCGTCGCGTGACTCTATCGCGCACCGAAAATTTTCGAAACACGGCGGAAGGCTATACAAAAGCATCACAGTCAATAAGTCCGGATTTATGTCCACTTCCATGTCACTGAGTTTGTCCACAGTATCGAAAAACTTACGTAAATATTCGCGCACGTCTTCATCGTCTTCCATTCGCTGCAGCGTTAACTGTTTCAACAGGGTGGCCTTTCTCGCGGGGCCTCTTGATTGATAAATCGATGAGAGTTTGTTCCACACTTCTCTCGCCGTATTACAGCCCTTCACCTGTTTCAATTCAGTTGGGCTTCTCTTTACTTCCGCTGCAGAAGCTGCGTTTCCTGCGATGAGTTCGGGTTTTACGTCATCTCCGTTCACGTAATTCCATGCGTCGTTTTTTACGAGAAGAGCTTCCATCTGGATCTTCCACGTGTCGAAGTTTTCTTTATTCAGAAGTTCGATCCTTACAGACGACGACGCCATGTTTTCTTCCTCGTGTATCGATCACGTATCACTCGCGATAATTAATATACTTTCAACGGCTATACGCCTGGGCCCATAACCTGTTTCGGGAAATGGGAAGGCCGTCGAGTGGTAAGCGAGTGATGACTCGGTGGTAATGATAACACTACTTATATTTCGTTAGAATACAGAGAGCTAACCGGACAACGTATCGTGAACACGGACTTGGACAGACAGACCACAGACTCGAGAAAGAACATTAAGTCAGACATTAGATAGATAGGCAACTCTATGGGATAATGGTTCTCCAGATGTCGCGCTGTGAATCGCCACCAATCCGGATTCAGCTCGAACAATTTCAATAATAATCTGTGAACATTGCAATGAACATGAAATATTCAGAATATTAATAGAATATTTTTTACATATTAGTAGAATATTTTTAAAATAATCTATAAACATTTTAGGAAAAATATTAAAAACATTCTAATTATTCTAGGAATATTTAAAGAATATTTTGGAACATTATATAAATATTCTGGAAAACATTATATATATGTGTATATATATATATATATATATATATATATATATATATAATAAAAACTTTTTAGAAGTTTTTCTGCAATATTTATATATGTAGAATATTTCGTGATTTTCTTGAAGTATCTACAATATGTTATGCATATTTCAAGCATTTACCCGACATTGAGAAATATTATATCATATATCCAATTCAAAATTTTATTACTCTTTTTAAACTGAATTTGTTTCTTAAGATGATTTTTGAAAAATTATGTATTTGCGCTGGTTATGACATATGTAGACTATATATAACGCTTACATCAAATTAAGAAGTAGTCTACCACGTAAGGCAGTTGGCTCACGATGCAGAGGTTCCGAGGTCCCGAGTTCGAATCCCACGAAGGTAAGTGTGTTTTTCATATACGAGAAAATATTTATAATTATAGACTGCATCTTAAGAAACAAATTTAGTTAAAAAATAGTAATAAAATTTCGAAATAAATAATTTTTTTTATGTCGGGTAAATATTAAATGTATACAGAATATGCGATATCCCATTTTTAATATGTTCCTAAAATAATCTATAAATGTTCTATAAATATATTTTGCATATATAAAAAAATTATGGATTATGGGGAAATATTTATAAAACATTTGTAGATTATTCGAGAATATTTACAGAAATTTCTAAGGACATTCAAAGCGGGACATTACACGTTCTTTGCACATTTATAGATCATTCATAGAAAATTCATGAATATTCTAAAGAATATTTATAGAACATTCATGAAATATTTCATGCTATATGGGTGGTATAAACGGTGATTTAATGTACACTATAGCCTAATTTCTACTTGCACTTATTTGAAGCAAACTATTTAAGGAAATGCCAGTATCTTATGTTTGCAAACGTTAAGTTCATTAGTGAAAGCTTTTTTTTTTATAAAAAAAAGAAAATTAATAAAAATATATCTAACAATAAGTACTATTTTTACAGTACAAGATATTAACACATTGTTAGAGCATATTAACTGATGAGTTAATAATCGAAAAAAATCATTTCTATCTTTGATTTCTGGTAAAGTATAAGCTTATAGTTTCAATTTATATAGTCTAAAATTCAAGTGACATTCAATGCGCGGCAACATATACATATAATATTGTAGTTGCTTATATTAGATATATCCATATTCACCTGTGCTCGATTGATTATATACCTATATGTATACAAAGTGAGCCGAGAAGGAGAGAAAGATTCTTTCCAAAAAAGATTTTTTCCAATATAGCGAGACAGTATAGATCAACAAGAGCATTTTTTATATAATAATCTAATTTATAATTTTTATATGCTACAAAGACTTTAAAATTTACTTCTTTCTCAAAATAATCTCACGTCTTTAATCATTGCTGCAAATATAGCTGTTTTCCAACAACTGTTCGCAATTTTTTGAGGATCTCAAATAATTTTATCTGTTATTATTAATGCATATTAACGCAGGAATTCTAAACGTTTTTTTTTATTTTTCTTATGTTCATTTGTACCAATGTAGATTAAGTTTAATCGCGGTTTAACTTACTTTTTATCTTTTTCTAGTTTTTAAAATTAGAGAAGGATAAAATTATAGAAAGTTAAACCAAGATCAAAGTTAATCTGCATTGGTAAAAACAGATATTAGAGGCAACAAATTATTTTCTTTCAGTATTGCTCTTATGATCTATAATGACATATATAAAATAAGAATAGAGAAAAACTTTAATTGCAATTTTTGTCGCGCAACTAATTGCCGTAAGTAGAATTTAATGTAAGAAATGCACATAAATACAAAAAATTTTGTTTTGTTCCGTTATTTTATGTATTATACTAGGCTCGTGTTGTGCGTATTGCTTACAACTTACAAGTAAACATGCGATGAATACGAGAGTCTTCATTCTGTTCTTCAAAGTATTTTGAGGCACACTAATTCTGAAGTGTTTTTTCTCGCATTATGAGGCTTCTCAATATCCTAACTGGGTATTTATGCTTCAAATATAGCTGATGACGTAATAGCATGTTTGTACATGCTGTATACATTTTTGGGATCACCTATAATGATCTAACTAATTTACATTACATCTGGAATAATAGTCTGATCTGTTTAGTTTTTAATTACATAAGTAATTTGATAATAACAATAAAGAAAATGAGATTTAGCGTAGAAAAATATGATTAATGTTTATTTCTTTAATAAAGATGTAGAAAGAAATCAACCAACAAATACATTAAAAGTTACATGTATTGTTCTTGTAGGTAGATATTAAATATGTAATAAATAATGAATAATAACTCACACATTATACAAATATATACAAAAAATAACAAAAAATAAAAATATAAAATAGAAATAGACAACAAAGAATATAAAACGTAAAAAATAAAAAATAAAGAAATCAATATTTTACATATATATTCGGAGAAAAATTAAGAGTTAAGAAAAAATAATGAAAAATATAAAAAAGTAAGAAAAATGATAAATAGTAAATCTTTAACCTTATTTCAATGTTCCAACGAAAACCGTAAAATTGCATCAAAAACTTCAATTTAAAATATATTACAAACAAATTGATAAAAATACATATTATATCTACGTAGATATTTTTAATTATAATTCTTAATAATTATTTAATATTAGAAATATTAACCTTTCGCTTGTAACGTCTTTTTCGGCACCTGTAACTGGTAACGTCGGGTCACTCTTTTCCGACGCCTAAAGAATACTTTAAAGTGTTCTAAAAAAATCTGAAAAAATTCATGTTACCTTATTAACTATCCTACTTTAAGGATCAATCACTATATTGCCGATTTTTTTATTTGTTTAAACAATATCCCCCCCTCTTCCCTTCGAGCTACAGGGGACAGTCACTTTCGCCAGGGCATGAGTAACCCGACGTTACCAGTTAAGGGTTAAGAGCGATAAAATACATCTATTGGCAATATGAATTTTAATCTTCTTTCATAACATTGTTGTTTTTCTAAATTTGCGTCAGAGACTGCTCGGAATGAAGTTTGCCCTCCTAATTGATCTTACAATTAGTGCTATTTTTACTTCGATTACTTGCGAAACAGCTAGTTTTCTCGTTATTATGCATCTTGATCTCAACAATGTAGATTTCCACAATTTGAACAAGATAGCGAGATCCGTGCGAAAATGCAGCGTTTATTCATTTACGTAATGTTTGAAGTCGATGTAATAGGAAATTAATAAATCATCCACAAACGCGAGATGGTATTTTATTTCTTCTTAGAAACTGCAACGCCGTGCGTTACACGTGAACATATTTTTAATCTTGCATTATTAATCGGCATAATTAACGATAACTTTAAAACTTCTTCTGGAAAAGAAGAACATAGATTGTTGAAATTGTTTGTGCGTGAGATTCTAAATACACAGGTGGAAATGTTCTAGTACATCAGATTTTAAGAATAAATAAGATTGACATCTCTAAAAATACAATTTTGATTTGTATAATAGCTGATAATGCTATTCGCGATATGCCGAAGATGTCGACAAGAGTTTAAAGTTTAAATTAAATCTTGGGTATTACATACACTTTAAAACAAAAATATTGAATATTAATGTCTTTCGCAGGTATTATCGAATCTTAAGCGCACTTTGTTTTTAAATATAAATGCATGTACACATATAACAGAAAGAAATAAGGTTGCTCTATCTAGGCTTATAGCAAAGCCATTGTATATAGTAAAAATGTCAAAAAGTATTTTAATTTCATGTTTTAAATCCAAATTTGATATTTGTCTTTCTATGTTAAACTATATAATTTCGCGGCTTTTGCTTTCCTGCTCGAATAAAGCAATTGTTCTAGTACAATTGTTTACTGTATATTCCCAAAAAATGAATCAAATCATGCCAAAGGTTATTTGATAATGCCTGTTAAAAAATTCAACATCTTCATTTTAAAGCATATATTATAGGGTAACTCCGGTATTTACGCCGCGCGAGGATTTACGCCACAGAAATAAGAAAAAATAGAACAATCACTCTGTTATGTGCTTTTATGCCATATATTAGTATTGTGTTGTAATTTCAGTACTTTACTGTTAATATTAACAAAACAGTCGTGAGTTGAATCGATTTTTCAATGCAGTAAGTAGCGCGATCATACTAAATATTACGACTACGTAAAATGATTACTGTAGGGGATTGTAAAAGATCTAATGGTTATCTCATAAGTGTAGAGGGATAGTAAATAATGGAATACAGCAAAATACAAGTGCATAGCTCTTGTATTCTTTGTTTAGCTTGATACCTTGTATATCCCTCCTGTTCAGAATATACGGCATTTTTAACATGTGGGATTTATGCCATAGTGCAGACACTCTGTAAAACTCGAAATCTTCTATGTGTTCTTTTTCGGATCGTATAACAGTAGCCTTTAATACATCTATCATTCTTTTATTTTTTTTTAATCTTTCAGTTTCACAATTTGTTTATCATTCTTACATTTTAATAAACTTTTTACACACATTTTATAACTTATTATGACATTTTATTGCTTTATTTATAAATATTATTTGTAATTTTTTATAAGGCGTATATTGCACCCATGAATGTCATATATCTCACCCGTATGGGATATAGGGCAAAAATGTAAGGGTTTCTAAAAGTTTTTTTTGTTAAATACAAGGAATAAATAATTCATATTTCTAATTTTTTTATAGTGTAAATAATACAAAGTTTTTATTGGTATAATTCATTTGCCTTAAACATAGTAAATAGTACTCGATAAATTAAGTTTTCCTTAGGTGCAGCGTATATACCATAGTTACTCTATAATCTCTTTTCGAAGTTTCTAGCATATCAGATTTATTAGCTTATCACAAATTTTTAAAAATGCCAAAAAATGCACTTTTTTAAAGAGGTTCAATATTTTTCTCTAAAAACTGACGTGATAGAACATCTTCACTTATGGATTCAGATTAAACATACAAAAATGTTTAATAAACTATTCTTTTGCTTTCTCGTAGAGGAAGCTTTGTTTTTGTGAATTTCGTATATGAACCTTTAATTGTGTTTAAGTTGGGTTTAGTCAACCAAATTTTAAAAAATTATATATGAAATAGGGGTAGAAGAAACCAACGAAGAGATTGGTTTTTGAGTTTTTTCTGCCAATGTGTTCAGATTGTTGGAAAACGTCGAAATACCGCCTAAAAAAAAATGTCCGTATGTGTGTGTGTGTGTGTGTGTGTGCACATTTGATGTTGTGGTTGCTCTAACTTCCGCAAATATTGAGATATCGGGCTGTTTTTTTTTTTAATCGATAGAATATCATTCAAGGAAAGTTGGTATTGAATTTGGCGATGATCGGTAAAGGGGTTCTTTTTTAAAAAAATTTTGAATTTTTTTAGAAATGTCCGTGGTTGCTCTAACTTCCGCAAATTTGGAGATATCAATCTATTTCTAATTTTATTATATTTTTTAGTCTTTTTTACCCCTATTTTATATATAATTTTTTAAGATTTGGTTGATTAGACCCACCTTTATACGCGGTCAAAGGTCCATAATTTTGATCGCATATAAAGCTAAGTCTAATCAACCGAATTTAAAAGAATTATATATGTAATAGGGGTAGAGAAAAGACTGAAGTAAAAATTGTTTTTTGAGTTTTCGATGTCATTGGTTGATTAGACCAGCTTTATATGCGATCAAAGGTCCATAATTTTGATCGTATATAAAGCTAAATCTAATCAACCGAATTTAAAAAAATTATATATAAAATAGGGGTAGGAAAGATTAAAGTAAAAATTGTTTTTGGAGTTTTCAATGCCATGTATTGCTTATGTTCGAAAACGTCGAATTTTTGAGGATTGGCTATCCATCAAATAACTTAGGGTAGATTGAGGCGAATCGGATTAATATAAGTTGTAAGACAATTTTCGTTAGTATTTTATTTTAAACGAGCAATTTTATCGTGCTAATTAGTAATCCGATTTGCCTCGGTCTACCCTATACATTTTTTAGGCAGAAATCGGTAACCCTTTCACTAATCTTCGCCAAATTCGAAACAACCTCTCTTTAATGATACCTTATATATAAGATTACGTGTATAATTTGTACACTTTTTAGGCAAAAATTGGTAACCCTTTCACCGATCATTGCCAAATTCAACACCAATATATCTTTAATGATACTCTATCCATAAAAAAAAGTGTGCAAGTAGAAACTTGCACATTGCTTCCTCATAGTTTTTTAGTGTGCAAGTAGAAACTTGCACATTGATTTCTCATAGTTTTTAAATGTGCAAGTAGAAACTTATACATTGCTTCCTCATAGTTTTTAAGTGAGCAATTAGAAACTTGCACATTGCTTCCTTATAGTTTTTAAGTGTGCAAGTAGAAACCTGCATTGCTTCCTCTATGAGAAAGCCAAATTAATAAATATCTACTAATAATTATGCATACAAAAACAGGCTTTCTCATAGAGGAAGCAATGTGCAGGTTTCTACTTGCACACTTAAAAACTATAAGGAAGCAATGTGCAAGTTTCTACTTGCTCACTTAAAAACTATGAGGAAGCAATGTACAAGTTTCTACTTGCATATTTAAAAACTATGAGGAAGCAATGTGCAAGTTTCTACTTGTTTAAATTGCAGAAAAAAGTTAGAATATGCACAACCATGTTTTATCAGTGGGAAAATTGCACATAATTCGCGCGTAATATGACTAATGTATGACTAATTACGAGAATTACGAATGCTATATACGATTTATTGTATAGATAATTCATATATTTTAAAGAAAATGATTAAACTACCGTTTAAGCTACTAATCAAAAGTTTCAGCACATCTTTTTTACTAATAATTTTATTTTACGTACAAAAGATATTGAGTTATAATATATTCTGTTACTTGCTGCAGTTACCAAAGCATTCAATAAAGTCGCAATTAAATTGTTAAAAAATAATTATAAATGAAAATTATTAGTAAATTTTTTTAAATAGACAAATATTACAATTATCGCTATCACTATTAATAGATTAATTGATTTTAAAAAGTTTATTTTAAATGCGCTAAACACCAATAATTATTTGAATATTACGTAGGCAATTAAAAGTATGCAATCAATATTGTTGGAATTTAGAATTCACCCCGTTTGAGTTTACCGCGTTACTTAATGGGGACTATCCGAACTATTCTAGGGTTTTAAGCCTTCTTATTGGCTGTTTCCTTTTATTGTATTTTTACTTTTTGAAGTTGCACTCTTGCATTGCTCTTCTTGTTCGACTTTCTGTTCTACTGATTCTAGCACATTCTGTTCTGTACCGCTCTCTGCGTTTTACTGTAATAAAAGGTTCATATCTTTTACGTTCCATATAATTGTGTGTCGATTAATCCGCCCCGCACAACAAATATTTTCGCAAAAATCAAGCACCGGATTAAACACAAGTCTTTTAATTAAAGCTTCTGGACTTTTGCCACAGTCATGTGAGAACGTAACGTCAGAGGCGAGAAATGACACGCTGAGAATTCTTGCGTGCCATTTTCAAATAAAAAGATATTTGCATAAAATAACACTTCAAATCACTTCAACACACTTTAAAAATACTCCGAGGTCTACTCCTTTCCCTTGTCAGTTAATAAACAGCCGTAAAATAAATGTAATACGAAGCCTAGTCATGCGTTTGCGCATAAGCCTGCATCACTAAGCTTTGTATTACATTTATTTTACGGTTGCTTGCACTCAAAAAACAAATGATTTACTCGGCCATTATGATTGGAGATGACGCTGGTGCAGAATTTTATTTTTAGTGTTTCGCGAAATTTGTTCTAGCAGAAAAGTATAGGTTTTAAAGTTGGTTTCGCGCGCATTGCAGAACTGCGTTTATTTTATTCTACTTGTTACTATATTGGTGAAAATAGCTCAAAGTATATCCAAAACGTTTGATGTATATAATTATGTAGCTTATATGATTAATGTTATGTGAATAACTTACGCACCAATAACCTTTGTTGTACCCTCAATGCAATTGCTTCTTTTCTTGTTTTTTTATGTATAATTGATGCGAATATACATAAAGTTATTAGTGCAATCTTTTATAATGAGGAGAATATAATTAATTTTAACATCAAGAGACACGGTAGTGTCTCGCGCCAAGTACGCGCGGAGCGAGACCAACCGTGACTCATTTACGCGACGCAACGAGTTGCGAGTATTCGAGATGTTGAGATCTCGATAACTAGTAAACAGATCAAGTTCTAAGTAGGCTTGATCGATAGCTTGGGTTTGAATTATGTAAAAAAAGTGTTTTTACTTTTTCGCTACGTGCCCTACGAGCGGAGATATTGCGACGCAAAGTCTGAAATGTTAAATTTTACAATTAAGAAACGTCGTTCTCTGTTTGCTATTTTTGCCACGGTGCTAGTAGCGTGTCCTTTTCACTTTTTCGACACTAGCGGTGCTAATGTCGCCAGTAATCGCCAGTTTCGAGCATCTCGATGGTCTCGATTATCGCGAGCTGTCACGAGCAAAATTAAGGTCAAGAGACACTGATTATATTACAGTATATCTTATGATTTTAACATAATTATAGAGGTAGGGTGTCTAAATTGTTACCGTTTCATTCAAATGTAGCTTTTATACTATTCGGATTGTATCAATATTTTATGCTGCTTATAAAAAAGTAAAAAGTATTTTAAGACACTTATTGTATCGTTTCCAGAATATAAAAACTTGTGTTTAGATTACAGATATACGTTTTGGGTACTGACGTATTTATTTCGTTGCAAATGTATCATTATGAAATGATGATCGATAGTAAATGAGATATGGGAATTAAAAATATGTACGTTATCTAACCCTTCATCTGATTTTTTAATTTTAGTAGTGACAATGTCCAAATAATTTTGTGTTAGTATTCCTGTGTAAAAAAAATATGACGATTATATTACAGTATATCTGAAAAATGTTAAAAAATGAAAAAATTGTTTAAAGGTATCCTGTATATTATAGCATCTATTTGCTTCGCCTGTATGGAATGTTAATAACGCGTAAGATAATATAATCATTAAAGTAATATTTCTTAAATGTATATTTCATACTTAATTTTATTTTATAAATACTATCACATTTATTTCTTTGAGTCGTTTTCATTTATTACACTATTATGATTTTAACATAATTATAGAGGTAGGATGTGTAAATTATAATATTACTGTTCCATCCAAATGTAGCTTTTATACTATTATTTATTGTATCGATACCTTAAGCTGTTTATAAAAAAGTAAAAAGTATCTTAAGATTCTATCGTTTCGAGAATAATATTAATTTGCTAATTCAATAAAAATTTAATTTGTTATTGCTAATTTTGTGAATAATTAAATAATAAAAAATAAAAATTCTTTTGCCGATCCCTGCTTATAATAGGGTAAACCGGGGCACGTTGTCACACATTTTTTTCAATATTTTTTGTATTTTTTACATTTAATATTTGAGAGTACTGTGATATTCCAAAATTTCGAGTGAACCCTCAGCTTCAATTGGACAGTATCGAATTTTGTGTGATTGTTACTTTACATTTGTTACATAACAATAAATAACGACAGGTCGCTTGTGACAACATGCCCCGTGACCGGGGCACGTTGTCACATCAAATGTAATTGCATGCAAAATGTTATCCAAACTGTATTCAACGTAAATATCAATATATTATAGTGCGCTGCAATGTAAAAAAGTAAAATCCCTCACCGAAACATTTATTTTATTTCAAAAAACACGAAGTTTTTATCTTAATCTAAATACAAGAATTTCACTCGAATGCGCAAATTATTGATACACATTTTTTTTTATAATCATGTCGGTGATTAAACATAAAATATTTTTACTCGTTATTGTCATCCGAAGATTCGCAATAGTTGGTTTGCCCATCAAATGCCCCATCAAATTCGTGACAACGTGCCCCGAGGGCATTTTTTTACTCCAAACAGCCTCATGGCCGACACGTTTGAGATATTCATAAGGTTAGGTATTACACGCGGTAGGTAAAAGTACATACTTTAAGATAATATAAAGGTCTATTCTGAAAAAACATAAACTTCATGTCCAGTATGTTGAATATTAGACAATAAAATTTTTTTACTTACGGTCGCAAAAAAACTTTCAAGTTGATTTTACGTCAACACGGCTGGAGCAATCTCAACACTGTAAACACACCAAAGATGGGCATACACTAACACGTTTTGGGAATGACGGGTGCTGTTCTCTGGTTATTAGTTTTTTAAATAAAGCCGATGTGACAACGTGCCCCGTGTGACAACGTGCCTCGGTCTACCCTACTACAAAATGCGTGATATCAGTACAAAATTACCTTTTTCAAAAAAGGTTAAAAAAGGCACCAAATACAATGTAAATTTTTTAAATTAAAAATTCCAATCTAAGTAGTAGCTTTATTTTTTTTTAACAAAAAGATGTCACAAAATTACGTTACCTAGCTCAACCTAAGTGATATGTATAAATCCAAAAATCCAATCTAAGTGGTAGTAGCTTTAATTTCTCCTTAACAAAATTATTATATCACAAAATTATGTTACTTAAGGCTCCTGGGTAGTCACCGCAGCCATATTGAATTTCTTGCTATCGAGGCGAGAAATTACCCTATTTTATGTTGCGGTATTTTCCGAAATAAAAAGACATTTCAATAAAAAATCACTATAGATCGTTTCAGCACACTTCTAAAATTGACCGGATACTATCCTTTTCCTTCGACAATAAACAAACAGCCATAAAACGAAGCCTAAACATACGGAAAAACAAGCCGTTTTTGACTATCGAAAGGAGTGGAGAATATTCCTTCCGCATATGTATTTCTTGCAAATCTTACCATACGGTCAATTTTACGAGTTTCACGAATACGTTAAACGTTATAGCACAAGTACAGAGCGAATAATAAAGAAATTTAACGCAACGCAAAATAGGTTGTCAACATGTCACAAGACAGAATTCTCCATTGAAGAGAGTGAGAGGAGAGAGTTCTTATTTCTGCCGCGACGGTACGGCGCCACCGTCAATGCAGAGTTCTCGGCTCAGGGACCAGGAGCCTTAACTCAACCCAAGTGACACGTATTTCAAAAAAAGATGTGAAATCTTTAAATTGCGCCAATTGCAAAGAGAATATATATATTGCTTAGAAAAATAATTGAAAAAGAATTTAAGAAATAACAGTACAAAATAAAAATATTTAATTAAAATAAATAAATATATTTAAATATAATAAATAAATTTTTTTTGTAAAAATAAAACTTGGCGCTGTTAGATTTCGAAATTTAAAAATTAAAATTTAAACATTAGTACTTTTTTTTTTACTTGGGGAAATCTACTACTGGAATCCCGGGCTATAAGCCCGGTTTCAGCCAGTAGCCCTCCGGATGACAGGGGGGAAGACCCTCTCGCCCTCCTGGTGAGAGGAGCGAGAGGAGTGTGGGATTCCACGCATCATTATTAATAGAAAAAGAAGTGGTTTTACACATAAATGTAGATGCAATAATTGACGAATTCGCTTTAGCCGAAACAAGAAAAAATAAAATTGTAACTTTCATAAAATATAAGTAATGAAATGTTTATACAATAAATCAGATGTTATTTTTTTCTGGGAAAGAAAGGTCACCGATACAGCTCTTTGCCAAAAACGCGAAGAATCTTAAATACGGCTCTGAATCCATGCTAGTTTTGAATAAATTTGCAAATATAATACGCATGCTAATTTTTCTCCCGACTGCTGCCAACCTTCGGTTGGCGAAGACGAGGGAGTATGCGTTTCACCAAGGCCGAATCTTTGTTATCTTAGTTCTTGATAACTACAACATACTTTGATATGTGCTTCCGTATATAAGTTTCTTATTGATCAAGCAAGGTTTACAGCGTATAATTATCATTAATCGTTGTGTTAATAAAAAAGCAAAAAAATGATATATTACATTTATATGTTCTCTTATTGGCTATCGACTGAGTTACAGAGGAAATTGATTAACCAATTACATGCATCCACATGGAGAATTTTAGTGAGATTTTAGTTGCCTCTATGCGCTTCGGCAGAACGTATAGCTTTTCTATTCATCGCTGCACGCTTATTAGATATCGCGCGTCGTGCACGATGTTATCGCGCGTGCTGGTCTGTTCTATTGCTCACATGTTATATATTTGGGGTTTTTTCCTTGGTGTCCTAGGGTGAGGACGAATAGGTGCCTTGAGCTCAAAGGCAATTGACACATAAAGTCTAGTCCCAAAACTGTTGGAAGCTCAAACACTAAATCACTTTGCCCGCAGACCTGATAAATTTAAAGATAATATACAAAACGTCCCAATTCTTAGTTTGAATAAGTCGATAAACATCAATCTCCCCAGTATAACCAGCCACTCTCAATTCCGAGTCCAAAACAACTCTACGCTCATCATATTTATGACATCTCAATAGCACATGATGTATATCTTCACACTCGCATCCGCATTCACATCTCTCACTGTCGATATATCCCTTCCGTTTAAGAGAAGATCCAAGATTGTAGTGGTTTGCTCTTAATCTGTTTATTAATGTGATGAAGTATTATCTTTCCGCTCTAACCTTGTTGAACCATGGTTTCATGGATTCTCGGTCATAGAACAAATCAAAATAGAAGGTGCCCTTATGCTGCGAGTCTCGCACGATCGATGATTGGGTGACCTCCCATGTCTCCCTCCTAGCCACAGCCAGAAGGTCCCCCACCGGTACAGAAATGGAGGGGTCCGCCTCCTCCTCAGCCGCCTCCTTAGCCAATCCGTCGGCAATCTCGTTACCCATAATTCCCACATGCGACGGGATCCACACAAGCACAATTCTCTTACCGCAACATCTCTCTAATTTGTATATAAGTATTCTAGCTTCCGTGACGTATTTGTTCTTATAAACATTAAGGTGGTTATTATAAATGGATTTTACTACCGACTGACAGTCAGACAATATTATTGCCTCGCTCTTCATCTCCTCTCTCCGAAGCCACAGAAGCTGAAGGGCGGCACGAACAGCAAATGCCTCAGCGGTGAAAGAAGAGCAGAATTTAGGGAGACTTATCTTATAGGCATCCTCCTTGATCGCATATCACGATACTCGCCCCCGTAGATCTAGAAGAGTCGCTAAAGGATCCATCAGTATATATAATGTCAGGGTCCGAGCTCAAATTATATTTTTCCGTAATTCTGCATATGAGAGACCGATCCGAGAACCTTTCACCCTTCCTCGCTGCCCCAATGGCCAGATCAACCGTAGGCCTGAAAGTGTGCGCGCCAAACGACTCCTGAAAAAACCTCGAATTTACCCGTAGAGCCGATGAGATGTCTATGTCGAACGGTCTTTCTCCATATCTCCGACAGAAGCGAAGGTCTATAGGTAGGCTGTCTGAACCGCACATAATTCTCGCCGTCCATCAGGTTGCTCAGCTTGTCGCATAAGCCATTACGGTTGTAGGCAATCGCCTTATTAACAAAGTTCGTGCCCAACAACATCGCACAATCCCTCAGATGTCTCACTTTCGCCTCAGCAACGATAACGTTGTTGGGCGTGGAATTTCTGTATCCCAGCGCTGTACGTATGCCCATGAACTGAGCTCTTTCCAGTTTAAGCTGTAACGATGGCAGTCTAGGGAAGAAAACAAAGCTCCCATAGTCATTAATAGACCTCACCAGGCTCTTATACTTATACAACATCAGGGCCGTGTTCACCTCCATGCCCTTAGAGACTCCGCACAAATATCTAACAATCGAGTTGGTACGGCTCACCTTACCCCTCAGTTCCTGCATCTGTCGATCAAAACTCAGTTTGTTCTCCAGCCACACTCCCAAAAATTTAGCCGCTCCGCAGTTAAAGATTTCACAGTCACCAATACGGATATTCATCCGCCTGTCAATGTATCCGCTCTTAGAAAACTCTACCAGTACTTGTCTTCTTGGGTTTGAGGTCCAAGCCCATATTGCGAAGTCGCTCCGCAATGATGTTCACCGCCTGCTGAAGAAGGAGGCGATTCCGCTCGCGGTTAGGCCCGCAAATATACAATCCGATATCGTCGGCAAACTCAACTGCCTCCACGCCCTCCGGAAGGTCAGCATACAAACCCTGCGTGTATATCGAATACAAAGCCGGGCTCAAGACAGCACCCTGCGGGAGCCCCCTGTAAACGTATTGATCTATATGCTCCTGAGCATTAACAATAAATCGAACCTTTCTCCGATACAGCCAGTTGCATATAAATCTCGCTATGGCGGGGGGGGGGGGCAATTAAGTGCAGTCAGTTTTGCCAGCATGATCCGGTAGTCCACGCAACAAGGATGCCAGACTCGCGGTTTTTGCCAGCCACAGCCAGCCAGTGGTGGGGATGGGCAGAGATGCCAACTTTACGTTTCAGCAACGCAGCCGAGCGGCCCGAGCGCTTCGGCTGGCTTCGGCCAGCTTCGAGCGTCAGCGGTAGAAGAGGATGGACAGATCTGCTGTCTTCTTCTTCTCTTTCGGCTATTGGCTATGCGATTTCGGATCTCGTGAATGCCGAGTTGACGAGGCGACCAGACGACGCGTGACATTATATCGGCGCGCGACACTAATTATCGATGTATTTTTCTATTAATAAATCTAAAAAATTATTATATACATTGTTTTACCTTTTAATATAAAAATTTGAATTAAAATATAAAAATCCACTCTTGGCCAATATGTACGTTTTTTTATTGAAAAAGAATCTGTTTATTCAACAATCTGTATTTAAAGAATTAATTTCAGCGCAATGATATTATTAAGTACTAAAAAAAATTATAGTTTATACTGTTATTTTTTCTGTTTTTGAATTTATTTTCCATTAAATGTATAACGTACCGTACATATTGTTGCTCAACGGAAACCGCGAGAAGGTGGTGGTCTCTTCCGTCAGGAGGGAAATGTAAAAATAATTTTTTACATTTCCCTGGGTGTATGTGTGTGTGTGTGTGTGTGTGTACACTACACATGCATTTATATTCTACAAACGATCGAGATGGTTCATCGAGATGGAATCATCGAGGTTCCAAGTTCGAACCCTGGATAAGGTAATATTTTTCGCAGTTTTAAATTATTTTAAATATGAGATGTTTATATATAAGTATCAAAGATTATTAACGTCTTGACGACGAGGAGCAAAACCAATGGTCGAATCGTCACGATTGTGTGCCAATTCTAGCCAAAGAAATGAAAAATTTAAAAATTGCTAATAATTTAGTTAATAAGACGTCAGAAAATGATGTCAATTGTCTGTGACATTAGACCGTCATTTTAACGTCATTATGCCGTCAGTTAGTGACGTCAGGAATGGTCAGTAAAGGACCAAAATTTGACGTCAAAATGACTTGTGTTTGCTACCTGGGATTTAATCATCCGCAGCATGCAACCTTAAAGTACTGTGGTCTTTTTTAACAGCACTAGCGTATAATTTGTCCGCCGACATAAGAGACAAATGTTTGTCTTCAATCGTCATGCTTAAAGATGTTTTTCCTTTTGCCTTCAATGCTGACTTAAAAACGCAAATGGCATTAACGGTAACTGACGAAAATTTGTTGCGATTTTTCGTTTTTAAGTTAGTTAAAGTGGAAAACATTCTCTCTGCATCGGCATTTGAATTTGGAAGTGATCGGACAGCATTCAGAACATTTGTTAAGCTTGGATATTTAGCAATATTATTTGGGTGCTGACATTGCAAAATTTTTTTCCACATGTTATCAAAATTTAATGTAGAAAGACTTTCTTTCTCCTTCATTGTATAATCTAATGGCAATGCAATCCATTCTTTTTTTAAAGCAACTTGATCAAAACCGCCGATAGTTTGAGCTACGAAAGAAACATCATTAAATGATGTTTCTCTATCAGTATCGAATAAACTTACAGAAGGTTCAAACACTTGTAATTTTGATAAAAATAAATCATTCACAGGTAACCTTTTACGAATTTCTTCTGCAGCAGTCACATAAAACGTCAAGCAGTTCTCTTTAAGGAGGTTGAAGCAGTTTGGTCAACTCTAGATTTTAGTTTGTAAAAAATATATATGATAGTATAGGATCTACCGCATGTGTGAGAATTATTTCAGATTTATTGACCATCCAGAAGCTGAGATATTAATTTCCAAAAATGCGTCGTTTTACATGGGGTTAGATGGAGAAAGCGTTGACGGCGATGATTGATCCCAATTTTCTTTAATATCTAGTCTATATAAACGCTCAAAAAACGTGCCTACGCGTACAGTAAATTAATGCGAACATTTAGAACGCAAGAAAACACGTATTCACCATCTAATAACAAATATATTACAAGTTGAAGCGATCGAAATTAGACTGAAATAGCAGTTGATAGTTCGCGAGCAGGTAGATGTGGCAACGCAGCGTCGCCCGCGTTTTGGCTGTACCCGAATCTTGTCGGTATGTGCACATTTTTGTGGTTCTCTTCCGTGCTATGTCCACGATTTTTTGATTCTCTTTGGAAATAAAACCAAAAAATCATGAATCTAACGGAAGAAAACCAAAAAATTGTGAACATAACATAAAAGAGAACCCTAAAATCGTTGACATTACTACAAAATAGTAGACACAGCACGGAAGAGAACCAAAAACGTGCACATACCGACAGGATTTGGGTATAGCCAAAACGCGGGCACCTAACCTCTTATCCAGAATGACAGAAAATTCACCGGCATGTTTACGTTTAGCAACTGCCGTTACGTGGCTCAACACAGAGGCGAGTACTGCTACCAACCCCATAAAAGTGAAACGTTGCCAAGTTTCAATCGTATTTAATATAATCGACGGAAAGTTATTAAAAAATCGATAGCTTATATAATTGTCAAGGGAGCTACCAGTAAGAATCATTATTTCATTCTATCAACGGCAAAACATATATTCATGCCATTTTTATATTGAAATAATTAGCAATACTACAAGTTTTCAAGTTGGCATTGGCAAAAAAGTGTTTCGTTTTTAGCTAATTAAAATATAAAGATGCATAATATGATACTTTTACTATACGTTTTATGCAATAGCAGCGTATGGAGAATAAAATGATACCTAATACAGATTTTTTAATGACCTAATAAAAAACTTTTTTCTAAACCGTCAATTGACTCAACTGGATCGCTTCAACCTCCTTAACAGTTGTCACTGCGTCTTTGTGCCCTTGCATCATTAATTCGTCAAGGTATTCATCACATTCTGATCCTAAACTAACTTTATTCAGAACTTTTTGATTCTTCTTTAGAGAGAACTCTATGTTTATACAGAATGGTTTTAAGTGCTTATCCTTCAAAAAATTTCGGCAGATTTCATAAAGAAACTTTACAGATTTTGGCTGCAATAAATGAATTCGCGTTTCTAATGCTTGGAAAAATGCATTAAACGCGTTGAAAAAATTTAAAATATATTTTAAAAAAAGTAAATAAGCTTTTGTCTCTACATTATCCATTATAGACAATAGATGTTCTCCAGACTGTGTTTTTTCGCTCACAACATTTTCGTTAAGAAAATGTTTAATTGTATCCCAAGATTCCAGAAGTCTTACTACACATGCGTGGTGAGAAAGCCAGCGTGTATCAGATAATTTTAATAATTTGCGATTTGTTTCTTGGAAACATTCGCAAAATTTACGAAAAATAGCCGTACGTTTTGGACTGCTGTTAATGTAACTAACAATTTTTTTTACAAATTCATCGCAAAATGCGGGTATTTTTTTACATGCAGCATGCACTGCTAACGCGGAACAATGGCAAGGGCATGAAAGTGTTAATAAATGTGGACATACTTCTTCCAATTTTTTTTTGAATGATAAATGTTTCCCTGTCATGACTGACGCATTGTCGCATGACAAGGAAATAATATTTAAAAATGGTATCTGTAAATTTAACATTTCACATTTAAATGCAGAAAACAACTTCTCCGCGCTGGAATCTTTGGCATCGATATCAATTAATTTAACTAATTGCGAGCGAATATCTAATGTCTCCGGGTCAACGTATCGAACGAGGAAAGTCATCCATTTATCATTACAAATGTCAGATGTTTCGTCTACATATATTGTAAATTTTGTGTTCTGAATCTTGTCAACGACACGTTCCGTCTCAATTGGGGACAAAACGTTAGTAATAATGTTTTTACATTTTGTACGACCCATGCTCATGCATTGCAAAACATCAGGATCTTTTCCTTGGTATTGAAAGAATTCAAGAATTTTTTTTGCATTTTGATGAGGAATATTTATGTCAGCGATTAATGCGGCATATCTAATATCCGCTTCTTTTACACGCTCATCAAATGTTCGCGATTCATTAGTTTGCGTATTCGAATCTTTATTGGATTTGCCTATTTCACTACAACTACTCTTACATTTGTCAATATGTGTTTTCGATTTCGCGTAATAATTGATTTTTGAGCTACAAGCAATAGATTTATCGCAAATTAAACAATAAAATAAACTTGGATCATGTGGCACTTCGCGTAACCAACATTTATATTGCTCAATATGTAACCATGATTTACGAAATTTTGTTATTGACAAATTATTATCATCATTACTTGATGGTAAATTTTTCGCAATATTTTTTTTGTGAGACGCAGAATCCGGATGTTTTGAAATATGTGTTGCGTTGCAGGAAAAATTTTTATTGCATATACTGCAGTAATAAAGCGTATTATCGGATGGTACTTTGCGTACCCAAGATTTGTAACGATCGTCAGTAAGCCAAGCTTCTGAAAAGCTTCGCTTACGTCTTTTCGTCGGTTTGTTACACATCCCTTTATACAAAAAAAAAAGGAAAAAATTGCAATATATATATAAATAATAGCAAAAATAAAGTGTGTCACAGAAAGAGATCAGGACCCTGTGGTTCGTCACTCCCACGGTATTCAGCGACTTAATAAAACCCTCTCTTTCCGTGTGTATGTTTATTGTATGTGTATGTGTATTGTGTGTGTGTGTGAAATACTTTAATACAGTATTATTTTACGAACTCAAGGCGACAACAAGCTAATCAACAGCAAGACGGTTACGTACGAAATGAGCGTTTCTAACTGACAAAAACAATTGAAGATCGAGACGCGGCTCATCGCGTGAGGTAGATCGGTGGGTGGGTAAAGGAGGCTGCTGATACCGGCAGTATCGAGAGGGCATTATTGGATGGCACGCAGCGGCAAGTAATCGTTTTGCATATCAGCCGGGCGAACGGTCTGACAATTAACTATATCGGGCGCAAATTGTACTGGGCTGACATCTCCGTGTCTATACGTTTTTTATACTTCAACAAGCGGCGCTTTTATTAAATTATTTAAAAAAAAAAACTCCCAAGCTCCCCTAGCTTGACGACCAATTTCAAATTTAATTTAATTTAATTTAATTTCTGAACAAGACCAGATAGAAAGACAACTGTATCAGAAATGCCAAGAGCGAGCATTGGCACTGGAGAAAGAGCTTTATATGAAGTTTCTTATACTTCTAAATACAAAGAAGTACATTTAATTTCTCCATGTCTCCTCCGAAAGATAGCCCAGTTTCGCCGCACGAGCCCCACTCGTGCGGGGGGTGGCAGTTTGGAATTAAAAATTCCTGTGGTCAGGTGGACTCGAACCCGGGTCCTCGGGATTACGAGTCTGGCGCTTTACCACAAGACCACACTGCCACCCTCTTGTACCTCACATACATTATATACACATATTACATGTATAAATTTCAATTTTTTATACTTCAACAAGCGTGAATCATATAAAACAAAAGTAGATTGAAATTTATTCTACAAATAGCGAGAATACTTCGCCTGAGATTACGCGTCACGTGAGCGATCGGCGGCTCGGCCGCTGAGCCTCGAGCGGTAATGGGGGTATAGGAGGCGTCGCCTCGGGAATCGGCCCGAAATGTGCAACTAAATCCCGGCTCTGATATATACATTTTCCTCCTGACGGAAGAGACTACCACTTTTTCGCAGTTTGAGAAACAATGTGTACGTTATACATTTAATGGCAAATAAATTCAATGACAGAATAGTATAAATTATAATTTTTTTAGTGCTTAATAATATCATTGTGCTGAAATTAATTCGTTAAATAGAGATTGTCAAATAGATTCTTTTTAAATAAAAAAGCGTACATTTTGGCCAAGAGTCGATTTTTATATTTCAATTCAAATTTTAATTATATGTATTAACATGTAAAACAATGTATATAATAATTTTTTATTAAATGATTTTTTTGATTTATTAATATGTAGGAAAATACATCGATAATTAATGTCGCGCGCCGAAATAATGTCACGCGTCGTCTGGTCGCCTCGTCAACTCGGCATTCACGAGATCCGAAATCGCATAGCTAATAGCCGAAAGAGAAGAAGAAGACAGCAGATCTGTCCATCCTCTTCTACCGCTGACGCTCGAAGCTGGCCGAAGCCAGCCGAAGCGCTCGGGCCGCTCGGCTGCGTTGCTGAAACGTAAAGTTGGCATCTCTGCCCATCCCCACCACTGGCTGGCTGTGGCTGGCAAAAACCGCGAGTCTGGCATCCTTGCCACGCAATCATATGCTGAGGAGACGTCCAGAAACGCAGCAAGAGTATACTCGCCCACACATATGGCCGTCCTTATATCCGCGACAATCCTGGCAAGGTTATCCGCACAGGATCTCCCTCTACGGAAGCCGCTCTGCGACCGCGACGGACTAAATTTTTCCTCCCTCTCAGCCCACCAGATCAGTCTCTCGTTAATCATCTTTTCCATAAGTTTTCCAATACAGGAAGACAAAGAAATAGGACGCACCTTCTCACGACCCACTTTGTCTATAAAAATTACTTGATAATCCAACCAGTCCCTGGGGAGCACGCCCGTAGCCCACACTCTGTTGAAGATGTCCAACAAACACAACCTCGCAACCTCAGGAAGAGCCCTGATCATCCCGTACTCCATGCCATCCAGGCCGGGGGCTGAATCTTTCTTGATCATTTCCATCGCTCTGTTGAGTTCCGCACGGGAAAAAGGAGCCTCCAAGTCCTCATCCGGACAGCTCTCACCAAACTCCGAAATGGGCTCCACGCCCACAAATGGGGGGGGGGGGCGGCAAACTATCAATGGATGATCTGATTACTTCCTCTCTATTTTTCGTAAGCCAGGCGTTCCATTCTAAGTTCTTTCTGGCGTTCTTCATGATGCGCATGGTTTTCCAGACATACGAGGCTCGTAAATCTATCGATCTCACTACAAAACTTTCCAAAGCTGGCCTTCTTTTTGAGTTTAATGGTGCGTCTCGCCACCGCCGCAGCCCCTTTGTACCGCAGCCAATCATGGAGGCTTTTCGATTTTTTGAAGGCGATCAGGGACGTCCTTCTGTTATGTATAACCTCATCGCATTCGGCATCCCACCATCTGTGAGACTGCTTTCTTTTGTCAGGAGCGATGACAATAGGAGCCACACCCGCCCGTCTACCCGAGGCAACCGTGACTGCGTTCTTAATAATGTCAATAAATGTGGAGTAATACGCCTCGAAATCTTCATACAGGAGCCCCCGGCACGGGGGGAGGGATGTAGTTACCTGGCTCTTGACCAACTCGCCAAAACGTCGCCAATCCGTCCTCTTCGTTGACAAGCGATTCGTGATCTTCTTGTATATCATGGGGAGGTTGTCGAAGGAGAAAGAAATGGGGAATTGATCGCTGCCCCATGCGTCTGCCAACTGGTGATACGATATTTCTCCTACAATATGATTTGAGCCAAAGAGTAAGTCTAAGTTAGAATCACGTTGTCTCCTGGCTCCACTCCGAGAGCAAGTGTCCGTGTTAACACAGATGAGACCCTCGCTGTCCATAAGTTCATGGAGCAAGTCACCCTTTTTATCCGTGCGAGGACATTTCACGCCACGTCGTGAGCATTGAAATCCCCGAGGAAGACAGTGTCCAGATTACTGTTACCAATAGGATTAAATATGGGCCAAAGATCGCGTCTGGCCATCGGTTCATCAGGATGTCTGTAGATAGCAACAATATTAAAATTGCGAGAGAGATTATTGGTCCTCACACAGCAACGTCGTATCCCACCGGAAGGACACCCGGGATAGGAACAACGTTGAAATCCAAATATTTGCGGAGGAATATGGATACCCCTCCACTACCCAGTCTGTTTCTGCTACTCACAGTATTAAAGTTTGAAAAGGAGACCTGGAGGGGGTCAGAACATCTGGTTTCCGTCAAGACGACAATGTCGTACTCCAATACATGTTTGGACAGTTCTTCCTTGCAGCCGCGGAAGCCCCGACAGTTCCACAGTAGGAGCTGGAATTATGCGGAAGGGGGAAGGGTAGGCCCCCCTAAACCGATCGTAAAAGGCTCTTTAGTCTTGTTGCTGTGTATTGCTCTTCTCTCTTCTGTATCCCGTTCTGTCCCGTTCTCTTGAGGCGAGCGCGATCGTATTGCACGCCTATTATCGTGCATCAGTGCATCAATCAAACTATCCCGCGCCGCAGGAAATCTCTGTAATAATAGTAAGATACTATCCACTATTTCCCCAGCCGACCCTCGATCAGGGGCGGCATGAGTCTCGTCAGTCCCTCGTTGTACGACCCGCGCCCACGAAGCACCATTCTGCGCCGAGGCAATAACAAGGCCTCTCCTGTCTCTGGGTGATGTCTTTAGCCCGGGTATTGAATTGGCCGAAATAGTTTCCAATTCCTCGCAGAGGGACATTCTTCCTTGTTATTGGGCGGGTCACTTTGCCCCGGTCATGCGACGTCCCTCCCACACGCACCGACCTCTCACGATTGCCACCCTCCCCGGGAAGCGACGGCCCGGAGACCGGCAATTCAGGCCAGGCCGTCGGGTTTGCCAACCTGTCCATTGGAATCACAGAGGCAGGAGATTCCCCCTCGATAATTCGCAAAGCTCTATGAAAAGAAACATTGTTAAAAGCCATGACCATATTAATATTTTTATTTCTTTCATGCTCAGGACATTCGCGGAACGTCGATTTGTGCTGACCACCACAGTTATAGCAGCACACCGGTTTTTCGCAATGGCCATGGGACTTATCGCCACAAACTATGCAACGAGTTTTACTCTTGCATGCGGTCTTTATGTGGCCAAATTTAAAGCAGTTGAAACTGCCAAGTTTGAGGTACAAAGGGTCTTACTCTTAGTCCGACGCAGCTACTGAAAATCGATAAATTGCGGATCTTGTTAGACTTAAAGATGATGATGATATTATCGGTGGGAACCAAGGACAATTTTTGGACGATCGGGTCCCATTTACGACGATACATTCTCTCCAGCTTCAGGATGTTAGATTTATCCTGAATCACCTCCCATAATTCAGGGATTCCAACCGGCCAATCTGAAATAACTCCTTTACTAATGAACGATCGCTGTTTTACATATGCTTTAATTTTTTGTACATGCATCTTATCTATAATGTCGAGCGCTCGGTTGGCATCGATAATATATTTATCAAATTCGGCTTCTGCGGAGAAATGGTTAATCATTTCTAAAGAGATCGGGCAAATTTGAAAATCCGCAAGGATCATCTACATCTTGATTTTATTCATGCTTTTTCTAGTGGTGGATTGATCCAGAGGGAGTCGGAGAATAACTTTAGCTTTACCTGTGTGGTTGTCGTCGAATCTCACATATCGCTGTACATCAACATTATTATTTGGAGAGCACTTCCGCAGAGCAAAGTCGTAAATATTGTACGATTCCTTGTCAAAATAGGCGGGTCGGAAAGTCCCACATTAGTATCACGTGGCTCGTCCCTTGTGTTCGCGTGATCGCCCAGAGTTGAGGTCGTGTTCACAATATGCGCCTTATTACTATCTATATTCATATGACTACCCAGTAAACAATTTGTCAACAAATTGTATTGACACCAAATACGCGCAAAACTTGTCGACAAATCCGGTGCGATCTGTGTCTGCAATACGCTTGTGTTTTGCTAGCAAAGCTTGTGTACATGACTTGACACCAAATTGACGCCAAATATCGAGCAAAACAGGGCAGCAAAAGTTCAACGGCAAATTTGCGCCATATTGTGAACAAGACTTGCCCACAAAAGCTCGACAGCAAATTTGTGCCAAATTGCGAGCAAACCTTGACGAAAGAACTTGACGCCAAATTGACACCAAATACCGAGCAAAGCTTGCCAGCAATCTAATAGCAAATTGTTGACAAATTGCTATCAAAGTTTGTTGACAAAACCCGACGCCAAATTGATATCAAATATCAAACAAGATTTGAGAACAATACTTAACAGCAAATTGGCACCAAATACAGAGCAAATCTTGATGACACAAGTTGACGCCAAATTGCAGCAAGCCTTGTTACGTAGCCATTAATAAATACTAAAATATATTTTTTAAGGGAAAATTAAAAGCATTAAATTATAAAAAACATACCTATAATTTTTTATTGATTTACAATTTTATTGATAAATTATTTTATACATATGTTAAAAGAAATCTTTATATTTATAAAACATTATAAGACATTTATAAAATCTAACGGTGGCAATAAAATAATTAATTATATATTAATTACAGTAAATGTTATACAATGTGAATTTATAAATTTATAAAATATCTTTATGGGAAATTTTTTTCCTCATCGTTCTTTTGGTTCTCATTGTTCTCATCACTATTCTCGCAACTTTCAGAGTTATCATTGTTGTCATTTGAATGAGCCTCGTTTGCCGGTGTGTCTGTTAATGTTAAATATATCTCTATAATTATCGTTATTCTCGAAATCAAAGTGTTCAGAGTAGAGGAGACCGGGGCTAACTCGACACTATTTTTTTAAAGGCAACTTTTAATATTTAATTAAAATTTTTAGGCAAATTCAATGATGTATATTTAAAGAGTGTTCCTTCAGGTACAAAATTGATTCAGAAAGTTTTGCTGTACGTCGCTTTGTTTTGCCGCTAGGAAAAAAAAAGTGACGCGAAGACAAATTTTCGAATTGAAAAATGCCGGGGTAAACTCGACACCCCGCAGGGGCAAACTCAACACTTTGTCTGATCGACACAATTTGATCTGGAACTTATTTTTTGCTGTCTGAAAATGAAAATACTAATTGTTTATTGTGTACTTAAAAAGTACAAAAATTCGGAATAAAGTAGCTAGAACAATTATTTAAAATAATGAGATAAAAAATTGTTGAACTTTCAATTATCTTCATTTAAACTCATGTCTGAAAAACAATTAATGCAGGTAAACTCGCGATCGGACGTGCGCATACATTTGTCACGAGCCATACGGCTGCATGACAAGCATTGTTTGTTACTGGGAGCCGACGAAACGGCGTGGTGTTGACTTTGCCCCGGACGTCGTTTTTCACTTTTGTCACTTTAAAAACATGAAAATTTTGAAAATATCCAAAAACAATTATCGGATTCATATAGAGCATCAAATTTCCCATGAAAATCACTTACATATAGGTTTGCAAGAGTAAAGCTCGATGAAAGAGTAGAAATTTTCGAGAGATCAGAAAAATTACTTTTCACCATCAAAAACGCTTATTTCGCGCTAAAAATTACACCATAACTTAGAATGTCATCAAATCCCGTTGATAATACCAGCACATAAAGACGCATTTACAGTAGGAAAAACAAGTTTCTGCGATAGATTTAAATTAGCAAAAAGTCTAGTGTCAAGTTTGCCCCGATGTCGAGTTAGCCCCGGTCTCTCCTACTCAAAATGATCAGAATTATTAGAAAATTCAGAATGGTGAGGAAGTTCAGAATGATGAAAAAGTTAAGAATAATGAAAAAGTTCAGATTCTTTTTGATTATGAAGAAAATCTGGTATTACGGAATTTTGGCTTTTTTAACGGAAACATGTGCTTGCTGAATATGCAATTGATCGAATTCAATTAAAGAGTCTGTTGAATTGAGTTTTTCTACAACTTCAACATTCACTTTCTGCCATTTAACTTTTTTGGAAAACTTATGAAACGGTGTTTTTTGGCATGTTCTAAAATAAACTGCAAATAAATTTAAATGTTATGTTTACATAAAATACATATATTTCGAAATATATACTATCTTTACTCTTTAAAATCATTTATTTTTTCAGATTTTCTACTGCACAATCACTATAACAAATGTGTTAATGGAAAAAAATATTAACTAAATTAAAAAACTAACAGTACAAAATAAACTATAGGATAGAAGGCTGGCTGATTTTCGAGTTATAAAAAAATCATCAACTTAAAAAGTGAGAAAAAGTGTTCATAGGCAAATGGCCCTATTTTTTTCGCATTTGATTTTGGTCATAAAGTAGGTACCAAACGAAAGGTCTCGTCAATCTGATTACAGATATGTCAGTCTCAGAGCGTACTTATTTACTGTTCCAGAGATATCGGGCTCCAAAAATTCCAAAACCGGCGAAACCAGTAACGCAGAGACCATGAAAGCTATCGGTCTCCTCGAAAAGACAATAAAGATTATTCTCTCTGACCCGAGTCCCGAATCGTATATCCTACCCCGAGATTGACATTACCGAGAACGTTTATAACAGGCATCATCTATTGGTTTTGGAATTTTTGGAGCCCGATATCTCTGGAACGGTAAATAGGTACACTCTGAGACTGACATATCCGTAATCAGATTGACGAGACCTTTCGTTTGGTACCTACTTCATGACAAAAATCGAATGCGAAAAAAATGGGGCCAATCTTGTTTTCACTCTTTAAAAACAAAATCTCGTTTAATTAAACAAATTTTAAATACAGTTAACGTTTTACGTTTTGACTTTATATACTTAGTCTTCTTTAGAAACCTAATACATAAGAGATAATACATAAAAAATAATTAAAAAATAAAAAAAAATAAAATTGCTACAAATAAAAAGGATAAAGAATAAAGCCGCATACTTTGGACTGACTTGCCAGAAATACGTAGCTAAGATCTACACTATGACATAGTATAGACCTTAGCCACAATTAATGTATATACGAGTTGTCAAAAAGAAAATAAAATAAGTCAAGTAATAAAATTGTTACTATTATCTATACTGTTGTTATTATTATCATCAAACAATATTATTTATTATTTGACAGTGTAAAATTGTAATGCATATATTAAAATTACATTAGGGCTAGAATATAAACCAGAGCCACAAGTATGAGAGCAATTCCAAGATCTCAAAACGAGAATTAACCAGATCTTACAGGACGGAATTAAGAAGTCTGGATTACTGATTGAAATTAAAGTAAGAAAAGAAAAGAAAAGAAAAGAGAGGGGGGGCCTCTGCATTTGTCTACGAGATCAATTCTAGGGCTAGAATATAAACCAGAGTCACAAGAATGAGATCAATTCCAAGATCTCAAGACGAGAATTAACCTTACAGCGCTCCTTGTACTACTACGATCAATGTCGATCTTCCAATATGGCGTCCCAAATGAGAATATCGGAAGAGCCCTGCTCGCTGGACCGGACTCCTTGCCTCAATCCTCCCTCTCGGACGCAAGCTGCCGCAGCTCTCCTTTTCCTGGCGATGAGCTCTCCTTGGGAAGTCGAATCTCGCTCGGTTGGTCTCCAAAATACGTGCCGCTTAGCTCAATCAGTTACGAAAGAAAGAAAACGTACTCTTCTCGTCCGAAGAAACGCAGCAAGAGCGGCCGTGACAAGAGCGCCTACACTGAACGAGAGCGAGGAAGGAGGTGGGGGCGCTTTGAAAGTGGCGACTCATGCGTCGCGCCATCTGAATGAAACAATCGGGCGTTTGCAAAACGCGAAGGAATTCGAGCGCGTCAATTTGTTCTTAAGTTTTGTTACCAAAATTTGCTTAATATTTGGTATCAATTTGGTGTTAGGTTTAGTCAACAAACTTTAACAGCAATTTGGTGCCAATTTGTTATCAGGTAGTTGCTATAAGCTTTGCTCGGTATTTGGCGTCAATTTGTTCTCAAGCTTTGTCACCAAAATTTGCTCAATATTTGGCATTAATTTGGCGTTAGGTTTTGTCAACTAATTTTAGCGGTAATTTGATGCCAATTTGTTATCAGGTACTACTAAGCTTTGCTCGATATTTGGTATCAATTTGGCGTCAATTGTGTACGCATGTTTTGCTACGTATTTGCTAGCAGTTTGTCGACAACATTTAATAAAACAAATTTTGATGCAAATTTGTACCATTTCTGAAACCAAAATTTGTAGCAAGTATTTGGCATTATTTGTTCGAACAGACTTGGCTATCTGGGTAGTTGGCGGGGTCACTTTATTTATTAAAAGATCGCGGCCCCCCGAATTTGAGAGCTTGTCAGCATTAATATCTAATTCCATCTCGTCCTCCTGGCTCGAGAAAACGTTCCGTCTCTTAGAAAGTTCCTGATCCCTCTGCTGCTTCGAAGACAGATTTCGTCGAATCGATTTTACATCACGTCCAGAATCCCGCTGTTCCTTAATAATAATGTCTTTAAAAATGTCGTCGAATTCCTTCTCAGAAACACACGTCTTCTTTCTTTTATTGCACTGCGTCTCATCTCCCGGTGCATGAAATTCAGCTCCTAATATCTGAGAGCTCTCAGAGCTCGAAATTTCCATCGCTAATTAAACAGTAAAAAACCACCGCTCTTCCTCCGAGAGGGGAGCTACAAAAACTGAGATCAAACTTTCCCGAACAGAACAGGGCATGAAACGCAACCCCACGTAAAACGGTGTGATCACACTCGCGTTCAATTAATCGCCTAAAGAGAGGGAGCGCGTATGCGAAGCACGTCTGACTCGCACGGCTGTTCGAGCGGAACTCTGTCATATTTGGCCGGTAGTTAGAGGTTAAGTTTGTTTATACAGATTTAATATTTACAAAATTAAATAAAAATATAATAAATAGTGTGATAAACAGTAATACACTGCCTAATACAAGTTTGTTTATTGAATTATTTCCTTGGAAATATCATGTGATATCAGGTATCTTATATGTGTGTATACATACAGGGTGTCAAGTAATAAGCGGATCACTGTTTGTGATGGGCAGCTAGAGCGGGTAAAACTGAATTGAAAAGTCTTACTGTTTTGTACGTATTTCAATAATTAATAAAAAAATAATTAATAAAAATACGCAAATCAAGATGCGTTTGTGCGATTCGACGAGAAGGAGTAGCCCAACAAAAATTATTAACTATACATGAGTGACACTCATTGTCATTATTGTTTACAAAGCACTCTTCTCTCATAATATTTTGCTATGCACATAGTAACGTAAACATTCGGCTGCTCCTTCTCGTCAAATCGTGTGGATGCACATTGATTAATTCTCTTATCTTTATTAATTTTTCATTAATTTATTGAGAAACTTACAGTACGATAAAGGACGTTTAATTTGATTCAGTTTAATTCGCTTTTTCTGTCCTTGAAAAGTGGTCCGCTTATTACCCAACACCCTATATATACATGTTTATATAATTGTAAATTTAAATTTTTTATATATAAGGTAGACCGAAGCACGTTGTCACACGGGGCACGTTGTCACATCAAGTGTAATTGCATACAAAATGTTATCCAAACTGTATTCAACGTAAATATCAATATATTATAGTGCGCTGCAATGTAAAAAAGTAAAATCCTTCACAGAAACATTTATTTTATTCCAAAAAAGTACGGGGCACGTTGTCACAAGCGACCTGTCGTTATTTATTGTTATGTGACAACTGTAGAGTAACAATCACACAAAATTCGATACTGTCCAATTCAAGCTGAAGGTTCACTCGAAATTTTGGCATATCAAAGTACTCTTAAATATTGAATGTAAAAAATACAAAAAATATTGAACCAAATGTGTGACAACGTGCCCCGGTCTACCCTAAATAAAATCATTAAAAATGCTAAAAAGATAGAGAAAATTACTTGAGTCATAATTAATCTCATATACTATTGTGTATAAGATTTAGATTATGCCTAGTGCTTAATACCTACATTTTCAACTATTTATATATTATAAAATATGCTTCTGCATAGCATAGAAATATATATATTGCTTTTAAAAGTATAAAATAAATAAATAATTAAAATCTCGCAACTGCAGTAAAA